>NC_092148.1:87151947-87226947 GCF_045791955.1 Oncorhynchus clarkii lewisi | reverse complement strand
TCATTCCTTCTATGCAGATACAACAATCCTTTCATGTTGCTAGAACTCATTCCTTCCATGTAGCTAGAACTCATTCCTTCCATGTAGCTAGAACTCATTCCTTCTATGCAGCTACAACAATCCTTTCATGTTGCTAGAACTCATTCCTTTCATGTTGCTAGAACTCATTCCTTCCATGTAGCTACAACTCATTCCTTCCATGTAGCTAGAACTCATTCCTTCCATGTAGCTACAACTCATTCCTTCCATGTAGCTACAACTCATTCCTTCCATGTAGCTAGAACTCATTCCTTCCATGTAGCAAGAACTCAAGCCTTCTATGCAGCTATAACAATCCTTTCATGTTGCTAGAACTCATTCCTTTCATGTTGCTAGAACTCATTCCTTCCATGTAGCTAGAACTCATTCCTTCCATGTAGCTAGAACTCATTCCTTCTATGCAGCTACAACAATCCTTCCATGTAGCTAGAACTCATTCCTTCTATGCAGCTACAACAATCTTTCCATGTAGCTAGAACTCATTCCTTCCATGTAGCTAGAACTCATTCCTTCTATGCAGCTACAACAATCCTTTCATGTTGCTAGAACTCATTCCTTTCATGTTGCTAGAACTCATTCCTTCCATGTAGCTAGAACTCATTCCTTCTATGCAGCTACAACAATCTTTCCATGTAGCTAGAACTCATTCCTTCCATGTAGCTAGAACTCATTCCTTCTATGCAGCTACAACAATCCTTTCATGTTGCTAGAACTCATTCCTTTCATGTTGCTAGAACTCATTCCTTCCATGTAGCTACAACTCATTCCTTCCATGTAGCTAGAACTCATTCCTTCCATGTAGCTAGAACTCATTCCTTCTATGCAGCTACAACAATCCTTCCATGTAGCTAGAACTCATTCCTTCCATGTAGCTAGAACTCATTCCTTCTATGCAGCTACAACAATCCTTTCATGTTGCTAGAACTCATTCCTTTCATGTTGCTAGAACTCATTCCTTCCATGTAGCTAGAACTCATTCCTTCCATGTAGCTAGAACTCATTCCTTCCATGTAGCTAGAACTCATTCCTTCTATGCAGCTACAACAATCCTTTCATGTTGCTAGAACTCATTCCTTCCATGTAGCTAGAACTCATTCATTCCATGTAGCTAGAACTCATTCCTTTCATGCATCTACAACAATCCTATCATGTAGCCAGAACTCATTCCTTCCATGTTGCTAGAACTAATTCCTTCCATGCAGCTACAACAATCCTTTCATGTAGCTAGAACTCATTCCTTCCATGTAGCTAGAACTCATTCCTTCCATGTAGCTAGAACTCATTCCTTCCATGCAGCTACAACAATCCTTTCATGTTGCTAGAACTCATTCCTTCCATGTAGCTAGAACTCATTCCTTCCATGTAGCTACAACTCAATACTTTCATGTAGCTAGAACTAATTCCTTTCATGTAGCTAGAACTAATTCCTTTCATGTAGCTAGAACTCATTCCTTCCATGTAGCTAGAACTCATTCCTTCCATGTAGCTACAACTCAATACTTTCATGTAGCTAGAACTAATTCCTTTCATGTAGCTAGAACTAATTCCTTTCATGTAGCTAGATCTCATTCCTTTTGTTCTCTCAGTCTTCTTGGTGATGTTAGGTAAATGTAGAAACCACATACTGGTATATCATGTTTTCCTTATTTGTATTTCAGGGTCCCCCTTGTGGTCAAAGGAGAGGAACGAGCCAATCAGAGTTCAGGAGGGCGAGGCTCTAGTGCTACATTGCCGGCCCCCTGCTGGCCTGCCCCCTCCTATCATCTTCTGGATGGACGTCAGTAAGTCTGGTCTTTATAGTCCACTGTCTGTTGTGCTGTAGTTTACTGTAGATACATAGATAGGTGTAGATACCTGTTTGTTTACAGACATTTTAGCTGGATTATATGAGAACCTAATGGGTAAGATGTTCTGCCCACACATGTTTCTGAATGGTCATGTCTTGGGTAGTCTGTCCTTTTGGGTAGTCTGTCTGTTTGGTTTCATTGCTTACAAATTATGAGTCAAAATATTCCTCATAAAATGAGACATTAATGGAAGCCTCAGTAGCGTGGCCTGCTGATGTTGACTTCTCTCCTCATGTTGACTTCTCTCCTCATGTTGACTTCTCTCCTCGTGTTGACTTCTCTCCTCGTGTTGACTTCTCTCCTGGTGTTGACTTCTCTCCTGGTGTTGATTTCTCTCCTGGTGTTGACTTCTCTCCTCGTGTTGACTTCTCTCCTCGTGTTGACTTCTCTCCTCGTGTTGACTTCTCTCCTGGTGTTGACTTCTCTCCTCGTGTTGACTTCTCTCCTCGTGTTGACTTCTCTCCTGGTGTTGACTTCTCTCCTCGTGTTGACCTCTCTCCTCGTGTTGACTTCTCTCCTCGTGTTGACTTCTCTCCTCGTGTTGACTTCTCTCCTCGTGTTGACTTCTCTCCTCATGTTGACTTCTCTCCTCCCCCAGACTTCCAGAGACTGCCTCAGAGCAGCCGTGTGTTCCAGGCGTTGAACGGAGACTTGTACTTCTCCAACGTTCTGAAGGAGGACTCGAGGAACGACTACATCTGTTACGCCCGCTTCCCTCACACTCAGACCATCCAGCAGAAACAACCCATCACCCTCTTAGTGCTCAACCGTAAGTGCGTGTGTGTGTGTGTGTGTGTGTGTGTGTGTGTGTGTGTGTGTGTGTGTGTGTGTGTGTGTGTGTGTGTGTGTGTGTGTGTGTGTGTGTGTGTGTGTGTGTGTGTGTGTGTGTGTGTGTGTGTGTGTGTGTGTGTGTGTGTGTGCATGCTCAGCATTGAATGTGTGTGTGCCAGTTTGTATAGGAGTTTCCTGTCAGTGATCCCAACCTCAGCGTCGCCAGTAGTAGTAGTCTAGTAGTGATCATGAAAAGCCTCTCTCAACAACAATAGGCTTTCTCATATAGTCCAGTTACCACTGACTGATCGTCTAGACGATACAGATTGACAAACACGATTTGACCATCTATTCTTTATCTAGAGTATATCTATGATCATCATTCAGCATTTTCTTCCGTTCACACAGTTTGATTTCAGTATTCAACCATTCATGTTTATTTGTCCAATCACTTTATTGACTTTAACATGTGGCATGTTTGATTATTTTCTGTTGTGTTACAGTGGATGCAGTCAATGAGACTGTTGCTGCTTTATTCAATGAAACTGATTTTTTTAGTGGTGAGTTTTGGCAACCCCTAGTGGCTCTACCCTCCCATAGTTCGTCAACCAATAGAAACCAACCACTAACATCGACCTCTAAACCTTAACCTTACCCTTGTGATTGTCCTCATCTTTAGTAGTAAACCAATACTAGAAATCAAGCACTAGCATTAACCCCCTAAACCTTAAACTAACCCGACTTCCCACCATAACTTGACCAATGAATACATTTTTGTGAAAGACTGTCTTTTCTACAGCAACTATTTATTAACACAATTTAAAATGACTAAAATGAACCATTGCATGATGGTTCCTCCTTTGCCTTGCTCATATTTTGTAAATTCAAATGGACAAATTACATCTATTACATTCAGTAGGTCTGTCTGTATTGCATTCAGTAGGTCTGTCTGTATTACATTCAGTAGGTCTGTCTGTATTACATTCAGTAGGTCTGTATTACATTCAGTAGGTCTGTCTGTATTACATTCAGTAGGTCTGTATTACATTCAGTAGGTCTGTCTGTATTACATTCAGTAGGTCTGTCTGTATTACATTCAGTAGGTCTGTATTACATTCAGTAGGTCTGTCTGTATTACATTCAGTAGGTCTGTCTGTATTGCATTCAGTAGGTCTGTCTGTATTGCATTCAGTAGGTCTTTATTACATTCAGTAGGTCTGTATTACATTCAGTAGGTCTGTATTACATTCATTAGGTCTGTATTGCATTCAGTAGGTCTGTATTACATTCATTAGGTCTGTATTACATTCATTAGGTCTGTATTGCATTAATTAGGTCTGTCTGTATTACATTCAGTAGGTCTGTCTGTATTACATTCAGTAGGTCTGTATTACATTCATTAGGTCTGTCTGTATTACATTCAGTAGGTCTGTATTACATTCAGTAGGTCTGTATTACATTCATTAGGTCTGTATTGCATTCAGTAGGTCTGTATTACATTCATTAGGTCTGTATTACATTCATTAGGTCTGTATTACATTCATTAGGTCTGTATTGCATTCAGTAGGTCTGTATTACATTCATTAGGTCTGTATTGCATTAATTATGTCTGTCTGTATTACATTCAGTAGGTCTGTCTGTATTAAATTCAGTAGGTCTGTCTGTATTAAATTCAGTAGGTCTGTCTGTATTACATTCAGTAGGTCTGTATTACATTCATTAGGTCTGTCTGTATTACATTCAGTAGGTCTGTATTACATTCATTAGGTCTGTATTGCATTCAGTAGGTCTGTATTACATTCAGTAGGTCTGTATTACATTCAGTAGGTCTGTCTGTATTACATTCAGTAGGTCTGTCTGTATTACATTCAGTAGGTCTGTCTGTATTACATTCAGTAGGTCTGTATTACATTCAGTAGGTCTGTCTGTATTACATGCAGTAGGTCTGTCTGTATTAAATGCAGTAGGTCTGTCTGTATTACATGCAGTAGGTCTGTCTGTATTACATTCAGTAGGTCTGTATTACATTCAGTAGGTCTGTATTACATTCAGTAGGCCTGTCTGTATTACATTCAGTAGGTCTGTCTGTGTTATATTCAGTAGGTATGTCTGTATTACATTCAGTAGGTCTGTCTGTATTACATTCAGTAGGTCTGTCTGTATTACATTCAGTAGGTCTGTCTGTATTACATTCAGTAGGTCTGTATTACATTCAGTAGGTCTGTATTACATTCAGTAGGTCTGTATTACATTCAGTAGGCCTGTCTGTATTACATTCAGTAGGTCTGTATTACATTCAGTAGGTCTGTCTGTATTACATTCAGTAGGTCTGTCTGTATTACATTCAGTAGGTCTGTCTGTATTACATTCAGTAGGTCTGTCTGTATTACATTCAGTAGGTCTGTATTACATTCAGTAGGTCTGTCTGTATTACATTCAGTAGGTCTGTATTACATTCAGTAGGTCTGTCTGTGTTATATTCAGTAGGTATGTCTGTATTACATTCAGTAGGTCTGTCTGTATTACATTCAGTAGGTCTGTCTGTATTACATTCAGTAGGTCTGTATTACATTCAGTAGGTCTGTCTGTATTACATTCAGTAGGTCTGTCTGTATTACATTCAGTAGGCCTGTCTGTATTACATTCAGTAGGTCTGTCTGTATTACATTCAGTAGGTCTGTCTGTATTACATTCAGTAGGTCTGTCTGTATTACATTCAGTAGGTCTGTCTGTATTACATTCAGTAGGTCTGTCTGTATTACATTCAGTAGGTCTGTCTGTATTACATTCAGTAGGTCTGTCTGTATTACATTCAGTAGGTCTGTCTGTATTACATTCAGTAGGTCTGTCTGTATTACATTCAGTAGGTCTGTCTGTATTACATTCAGTAGCCTACTTTTGGAAAGCTTTCTCTCTTTTATAGTCATATATTTCATTAGAGCATAGCAGATTGACAGCCTTGCAAACTGTGAATGTTCCAACCACTACCACTCCAGTCTGTTAATCTATTCTCTTCACCCAGCCAACCGAATTCTTTCCTCCCAATCCACTTAAAACCTCTCCACTCTCTCTGACATCTTTCATTTCCTATCAGTTCCTTTCTCATTGTTTGCAAAAGCATTACTTCCTATGCGTCTGTCTGTCGAGTACCCTGAAGCTACATGTCACGCAGGCACGCAGTCAGCCGTACAACAGATGAGGCTACAGACAGGCTGATCTGACAGAAACGATGTATCTCTCTTTCTGTATGATCATTGCCATCATCACATCATCATTTGTTGAACTCTTAATATCATAGTATCATATCCAAATGGGATTATTTTGAGACGGTTATCCTTATCCTCACCTTGAACTGGAAAGTAGTTTAGTATCTGGTATAACTGTACAGGAAAACAAGATTGTAGATTTATTTTAATTTGTATTTATTTTACCTTTATTTAACCAGGTAGGCTAGTTGAGAACAAGTTATTATTTACAATTGCGACCTGGCCAAGATAAAGCAAAGCAGTTCGACAGATACAACAACACAGAGTTACACATGGAGTAAAACAAACATACAGTCAATAATAAAGTATAAACAAGTCTATATACAATGTGAGCAAATGAGGTGAGAAGGGAGGTAAAGGCAAAAAAGGCCTTGGTGGCAAGGTAAATACAATATAGCAAGTAAAACACTGGAATGGTAGTTTTGCAATGGAAGAATGTGCAAAGTAGAAATACAAATAATGGGGTGCAAAGGAGCAAAATAAATAAATAAATTAAATACAGTTGGGAAAGAGGTAGTTGATAGGGCTAAATTATAGGTGGGCTATGTACAGGTGCAGTAATATGTGAGCTGCTCTGACAGTTGGTGCTTAAAGCTAGTGAGGGAGATAAGTGTTTCCAGTTTCAGAGATTTTTGTAGTTCGTTCCAGTCATTGGCAGCAGAGAACTGGAAAGAGAGGCGGCCAAAGAAAGAATTGGTTTTGGGGGTGACTAGAGAGATATACCTGCTGGAGCGTGTGCTACAGATATCCACCACCTCTTAGTACAGAGTCCTACCGCTCGACCGAAGAACCCCTTCACAGTAAGAGATGAAGGCAGGGATTCATTCCAACACATTTACGACCTGTACATTGCGCTAGACTTTTAAAGGCAATTTCCCTTACTCTTCACTATAAACGCTGCTGATGTCAACTCAAACACAAAGTGTTTGAGTATGTGAGCCCTGACTTGTACCTTCACAGTGGTACAGCACTGACCTGTACCTTCACAGTGGTACAGCACTGACCTGTACCTTCACAGTAGTACAGCACTGACCTGTACCTTCACAGTGGTACAGCACTGACCTGTACCTTCACAGTAGTACAGCACTGACCTGTACCTTCACAGTGGTACAACCTGACCTATACCTTCACAGTAGTACAGCACTGACCTGTACCTTCACAGTGGTACAACCTGACCTATACCTTCACAGTGGTACAGCCTGACCTATACCTTCACAGTGGTACAGCACTGACCTGTACCTTCACAGTGGTACAACCTGACCTGTACCTTCACAGTGGTACAACCTGACCTGTACCTTTACAGTGGTACAGCACTGACCTGTACCTTCACAGTGGTACAGCACTGACCTGTACCTTCACAGTGGTACAGCACTGACCTGTACCTTCACAGTAGTACAGCACTGACCTGTACCTTCACAGTGGTACAACCTGACCTATACCTTCACAGTGGTACAGCCTGACCTATACCTTCACAGTGGTACAGCACTGACCTGTACCTTCACAGTGGTACAACCTGACCTGTACCTTCACAGTGGTACAACCTGACCTGTACCTTCACAGTGGTACAGCACTGACCTGTACCTTCACAGTGGTACAGCACTGACCTTGGTAAAAAAAAAAACACTGGAATAAAATGGACAGAACAGCCGTAGTCTTGCTGTGACTAGCTGTGTCTCTGACCCCTCCATGTTGTTATGACTGCAGACGGCTCCGTGGAGGAGAGGAAACCCACTTTCCTCATCCCTTCTGGCTCCAGCAGCTCCAAGATGGTGCTGAGAGGACAGGTCCTGGAGTTGGAGTGCATCACTGAGGGACTGTAAGTACTTAGTGCCAATGTGTTGTACCTGTATTATGTGTTGTGTACGGTATACCTCTGTTATTACTTAATTTTTACCATTATGTATGTGTGCTTATAGATCATAGTAACCTAAATAAGTTCACTGGAAACGTATGTCTTCACACTATTCTCTCTCTCTCTCTCTCTCCCTCTTCTCTCCCTATTCCCTATCCAGTCCCACTCCAGAGGTCTCGTGGAGTAAGCTGAGCGGGGAGTTCCCTGACAAGCGTACCTCCATCGTGACCTTCCAGAAGATACTGCGTATCGTGAACGTGTCCGATGCCGACGCTGGCGAGTACCGCTGCACTGCCCACAACCGCTTGGCCTCCATACACCACACCATCCGTGTCACCGTCAAAGGTATGTCATGTGACCTAGCAGTTAGTTCCGATAACTCTAGCACACATGTAGCCTATAGCAGGGTCTGCATGGCTCCGGATTCTGCACCCGCCCTTCTGATGTGGACTCCTCCTGCCTTTCCTGTCTGCCTGTCACTGTCCTACCCATTCAATAACACCACAACACTGTCACTGTCCTACTCATTCAATAACACCACAAAAAACTGTGAGGAGCGGGGCTGAAAGAGGTCAGGAACGTCCGGTTGCCTCCATGGCTTTTATCCTCTCTTTGAATCTCCCTTATTGATTATTAATTGGTGGTATCCGGAACAGAGGGTTCTGTCATTAACCGCTTTCCTGCCTTTCAGTTTCGTGTCTGTAACCTTTTTGACCATTTTTCTCTCCCGTCACCTTCCTTTTTACTTTTCCGTTGTTTTTACCTTGTATTTTGATACAAATTATACAGCAAAAAAATGATCCAACCACACAGCCACCATTCATGTGAGGTGAACATCAACTGAACTTCTATATTCTACCTTTAACCAACCGTCTGCTTGCTTGTGTTCATGTGGTCCTCCCCTCCCAGCGGCACCGTACTGGATCACTACCCCCAGGAACCTGGTGCTGGCCCCTAGAGAGAAGGGTCAATTGATCTGTAGGGCCAGTGGTACTCCCAAACCCAACATCAACTGGGCCATGAATGGCATCCCCATAGAGAGTGAGTACTCGGTATTGATTGATTGATTGATTGATTGATTGATTGATTGAGTGTCTGTCTCTGTCTGTCTGTCTGTCTGTCTGTCTGTCTGTCTGTCTGTCTGTCTGTCTGTCTGTCTGTCTGTCTGTCTGTCTGTCTCTTAGTGTTCATACAGTGCACAGACACCACAGTCTATTTGGGATTAAGTCATTGCATCTGCCATTGTGAGGTTTAGACACACAGACAATGTTCAAGTTAAACATTTTCTATGTTTATGGTGAAACTTTTCACACGTGTTTTGATGCCTTGTTAGATTCACCTGAGGACTCCAATAGGAAGGTGGAGGGCGACACCATCATCTTCGAGGAAGTCCAAACTGGATCCAGTGCAGTCTACCAGTGCAACGCATCCAATGAATATGGATATCTGCTGTCCAATGCCTTCGTCAACGTTCTCTGTGAGTCAACTCCTCACTCAAACTTAGAACGCGGAAGTTTGAAGTTAGAAACTTTCTGTCACTGAAGTGCATTGAACTTGCAAACACAATGTTGTGTCTGTTTATAGCTGAAACACCCAGAGTATTGACTCCAGCTAACCAGGTCTACCAGGTGATCCGAAACAACCACGCCTTGCTGGACTGTTCCTCCTTCGGCTCGCCCATCCCCAAAATCACATGGTAAGTTCATGACCTTTGAACTTTTTGGTATACTCTACATGCAGTTATGGGTACTAAAAAGATAGGTCTCGCCACAGTATTGGCAGCAATGGGTGTGTAACACAGTGCTGTAACACAGTGCTGCAACACAGTGCTGTAACACAGTGCTGCAACACAGTGCTGTAACACAGTGCTGCAACACAGTGCTGTAACACAGTGCTGTAACACAGTGCTGTAACACAGTGCTGTAACACAGTGCTGCAACACAGTGCTGCAACACAGTGCTGCAACACAGTGCTGCAACACAGTGCTGTAACACAGTGCTGCAACACAGTGCTGCAACACAGTGCTGCAACACAGTGCTGTAACACAGTGCTGCAACACAGTGCTGTAACACAGTGCTGTAACACAGTGCTGTAACACAGTGCTGTAACACAGTGCTGCAACACAGTGCTGCAACACAGTGCTGTAACACAGTGCTGTAACACAGTGCTGCAACACAGTGCTGCAACACAGTGCTGCAACACAGTGCTGCAACACAGTGCTGCAACACAGAACTGTAACACAGTGCTGTAACACAGTGCTGTTCCACAGTGCTTTAACACAGTGCTGTTCCACAGTGTTGTAACACACAGTGCTGTTCCACAGTGCTTTAACACAGTGCTGTTCCACAGTGCTGTAACACAGTGCTGTAACACAGTGCTGTAGCATTGTTAAGAAACAGGGTTTTAACTTTCGGAAACAAACGTTTTAGTATGTGCAACAGAACTGCATGGTATGTGTGTGTTAAAAAATCTGACCCCAATCCCAGGTTAAAAGTTCAGAACCTATGGTTCCACTATTCCCTGTCAGGTTTAAGGACAGCCAGTCCAGCACCCTGGAAGGGGACCCCTACTTGCTGCATGAAAACGGGACTCTGGAGATAAATGTGGCCCAGGCCCTCAACAGTGGGAAGTATATCTGTGTGGCCAGGAACACTCTGGGCATCGCTGAGAACCACGTCTATCTGGAGGTGAAAGGTGAGATACCACACTATTCTCTCTCTCAATTCAATTCAATTCAATTCAAGGGGCTTTATTGGCATGGGAAACATGGGTTAACATTGCCAAAGCAAGTGTGGTTAGTAATATACAAAGTGAAATAAACAATAAAAATGAACAGTAAACATTTAACATACAGAAGTTTCAAAAGAATAAAGACATTACAAATGTCATATTATATATATACAGTGTTGTAACGATGTACAAATGGTTAATGTACAAAAGGGAAAATAAATAAGCATAAATATGGGTTGTATTTACAATGGTGTTTGTTCTTCATTGGTTGCCCTTTTCTTGTGGCAACAGGTCACAAATCTTGCTATTGTGATGGCACACTGGTATTTCACCCAGTAGATATGGGAGTTTATCAAAATCGGGATTGTTTTCGAAATCTTTGTGGATCTGTGTAATCTGAGGGAAATATGTGTCTCTAATATGGTCATACATTGGACAGGAGGTTAGGAAGTGCAGTTCAGTTTCCACCTCATTTTGTGGGCAGTGTTCTCTCTCTCTCTCTCTCTCTCTCTCTCTACCTCTCTCTCTACCTCTCTCTCTCTCTCTCTCTCTCTCTACTGGATGTGTTTTTCTGAAGGTTTACCATATAGGAAACATAGGGTCCATACTGTTTCCTGACCATATGATCTAACCAGGGAAAACTGATGGCCCTGAACACCACTTAGATTAGTCTCACTGAGGTAACCAACGGAGCCGGATGTTGCATTGTGTTGTTTCTGATGTAACCCCCCCCCAGAGCCAACTCGTATCCTGAAGCAGCCGAAATACAAGGTGGCCCAGAGAAACATGAACGTGGTGTTTGAGTGTAAAGTAAAACACGATCCCACCCTCATCCCCATCATGATCTGGCTGAAAGACAACGGAGAGCTGCCCGACGACGAGAGGTACGTGCTGGTACTCATGTTTCAACATAGAGCACGGGCCATTATATCCGCAGTAGTACGTCCTGCTTTTGTATATTCTACTCATGTTTAGTTCAATTTAGTTTATTCATTAGTCCATCAGGGCTTCCTGAGTGCATACATAAACACACAATTCAACACAAATGAAAGGGTTATACACTTACACAAGAGGACCCTGTTAAACCTCTTAAGGATCGGACCATTTTTTTAACATTTTTGTCTTTGTCTTCCCAGATTTCTGGTGGACTCTGACAGCTTGACCATAACAGATGTGACAGAGAACGACGCGGGAACTTACACCTGCATAATGAATACTACTCTGGACCATGACTCTGCCAGTGCTGAGCTCACTGTCGTCGGTATGTACAGATGTGGGATCTTCATTTGACCTGTATTGACAATTTGAACGTTTAATCTGTGATGTTGCTTGATCGGTGGTTAGCCTATTAGCTGGTCAAAATTAGGCTACATGAAAAGTGGAATACTGTTAATATAACTGTGTGTTAGGACAGGTTTTCAGTGAATTTATGTAAATCACGAGGCTGATCAAATTAAGGTCCTACATCTGTAACTCTCTCTCGTAAACTTACATACCAGAAACATGCTCATGATCCCTCAAATCACACGACAGTAACAATGTTGTTTCTGTTAGTTTTGTTGGGAAACATTTTGTTACTCTATTCTATTATACTATATTCTCTTCTATTATGTGAAATAACGGCAAGTAAGAGAGAGGGTGTCCTGTTGTTGTCTCTAATCACTAACTACTTAACCCCTACCTCACCACCACCTGTTCTCCTACCTGGCAGAGGCAGCTCCTACTCCAGCTGTCATCTATGGTAAACCTGCAGTAAACACAAATGCTCATCTCTGCTCCCAGTCTCATGAGCTTGTGTGTGTGTTCGTGTTCGTATTCGTGTGTGTGTTGATTATGTGTCTGCATAGTCAAGCATGCTGCGCTGCTCGCAGATGTGATCGTTCACAGTGTTTGTGTGTGACATCACCAGCATCCGGACGGACGGACGGACGGACGGACGGAGCAACAGACAGTTGTTTTAATTTAACCACTGTTTTTAAAGGGCTTTTTGATTTCACCATTTTCTTATATCATTCATTCTTTATTTTAAAAGCAGTTTGACGAGTTTAAAAAAATCCCTAAATGTGCTTTTGTTATTTTGTTTAGCATGTGTTGTTAAAAGAATACATCAGCAATACAGCTCATTAAAACGGAGTCTGTGAGTGTGGAGTAATTACTAGTGCCTTTAAAGGGATACTTGGGGATTTGGGCAATAATGCCATTTTTCTACTTCCCCAGAGTCAGACGAACTCATGGATACCATTTTTATGTCTCTGTGTCCACTATGAAGGAAGTTAGAGATACTTTTGCGAGCCAATGCTAACTAGCATTAGTGCAAAGACTGGAAGACTATGGTATCTACTAGCATGCTAGCAGTTACCATAGATTTCCAGTCAATGTGCTAACGCTTGTTAGCAATTGCGCAAACACTACATTCGCAAACTTCCTTCAAACTGCACACAAAGGCATAAAAAAATGGTATCTACGAGTTCATCCGACTCTGGGGAAGTACAGTAGATAAAGGGCTTCATTGCCTGAATGCTGAAGTATCTCTGTAATCCACAGATATGTTTGTCACACTGCTTGGTGTCGCTGTCCCTGCTGCAGAGTGGGGTGAAGGGTTTCATTTCCATCCAGCTCATCTGTCTAAAGCTTTTCTTGTGGCAATAAAAAGGGTCTTCTCTTGCTGTGTTCCATACTTATTTTTTTTTATCAGTCTGTGGTTCCATACGTGGCATGGCATGAACAAATAATGTTGTCGTGCTGGGAGTCACTGTAAAGTAGCTGTCTATTACACTGAGCTAAATGTCCTGTGTTCTCCAGAACAACCAGACCCTCCTACTGACCTGGAGTTGACCGACATGAAACCCAGGAGTGTCCAGCTCACCTGGATACCTGGAGACGAACACAAAAGCCTTATTCACAGTACGCACCTGCTGTACCTCTCTGTGTGTGTGTGTGTGTGTGTGTGTGTGTGTGTGTGTGTGTGTGTGTGTGTGTGTGTGTGTGTGTGTGTGTGTGTGTGTGTGTGTAGTGCTAATGACAGACTGCTATTCCCAGAACACTATCTAATGGCTGTATCATTATTATCTTGAGACTACGGCCACAGTGCTATTAGGTTTAGTCAATCTCACTGTTTTTAATGATGTTAGCACTACTCAGAGTACTTGCTAATTATGTTTGTTCAGCACTACCCATATCATATGTATTTAAAGGTTGAATTTGATGGGTTTCTGATAGTGTCAGGATCTTCCAGGGTAATGTTAGGTATACAGTATATCAGGGAGCTCAGAGAGATTAGGCTTGTGTCAACTATACCAAGACTGAAGTTAGATAATACATTCCCTGCAATCATTCACAATTTTTCCACTTCCTTCCCCCTCAGAATTTGTGATCCAGTACACAGACTCTCTCCACGATCATGGCCACTGGCACAACCTGACGCATGTCCCGGGCAGCAAGACCACGGCCCACCTCGAACTGTCCCCTTACGTTCACTACTCCTTCAGAGTCCTGGCCCTGAACGCTGTGGGTCTCTCCGATCCCTCCAACCCCTCCCACATGTACAAGACCAATCCTGCAGGTACAGATTCTAGAATTGACTTGTTAATAATGGGGTTGATTTGGCACCGTTGATTTGGCATTATGTTGATTTGGCATTCTGTTGTTTGTGTATGCTGTTGATTTGTGCATTCTGTTGATTTGTGCATACTGTTGATTTGTGCATACTGTTGATTTGTGCATTCTGTTGATTTGTGCATACTGTTGATTTGTGCATTCTGTTGATTTGTGCATACTGTTGATTTGTGCATACTGTTGATTTGGACATACTGTTGATTTGTGCATTCTGTTGATTTGTGCATACTGTTGATTTGAGATTACTGTTTATTTGTGCATTCTGTTGATTTGGACATACTGTTGATTTGTGCATACTGTTGATTTGTGCATACTGTTGATTTGTGCATTCTGTTGATTTGGCATTTAGTTGATTTGGAAATACTGTTGATTTGGCATTCTGTTGATTTGGCATTCTGTTGATTTGGACATACTGTTGATTTGGCATTCTGTTGATTTGTGCATTCTGTTGATTTGTACATTCTGTTGATTTGTGCATTCTGTTGATTTGGACATACTGTTGATTTGTGCATACTGTTGATTTGCGCATTCTGTTGATTTGTGCATTCGATGATTTGAGCATACTGTTGATTTGTGCATTCTGTTGATTTGGACATACTGTTGATTTGGCATTCTGTTGATTTGTGCATTCTGTTGATTTGGACATACTGTTGATTTGGCATTCTGTTGATTTGTGCATTCTGTTGATTTGGACATACTGTTGATTTGGCATTCTGTTGATTTGTGCATACTGCTGATTTGGCATTCTGTTGATTTGTGCATTCTGTTGATTTGTGCATTCTGTAGATTTGGACATACTGTTGATTTGGCATTCTGTTGATTTGGAAATACTGTTGATTTGGCATTCTGTTGATTTGTGCATTCTGTTGATTTGTGCATACTGTTGATTTGTGCATTCTGTTGATTTGGACATACTGTTGATTTGTGCATACTGTTGATTTGCCATTCTGTTGATTTGGACATTCTGTTGATTTGTGCATTCTGTTGATTTGGACATACTGTTGATTTGTACATGCTGTTGATTTGGCATTCTGTGTAATTTAACATTTCTTCACCTGCTTCAGCTCCAGATGAGAACCCCAGCGGAGTTAAAGGTTTTGGAACTGAACGTGACAATCTTATGATATTGTGGAAGGTAAGCTACAGCTGTAGCATTTTATTTGTAAGGAAGTTGGTGTCAGCTGTTCATTAATGCAGTACTGTGATTGGCGCCTGTCAGCTGTTCATTAATGCAGTACTGTGAATGGTGCCTGTCAGCTGTTCATTAATGCAGTACTGTGAATGGTGCCTGTCAGCTGTTCATTAATGCAGTACTGTGATTGGTGCCTGTCAGCTATTCATTAATGCAGTACTGCGAATGGTGCTGGTCAGCTGTTCATTAATGCAGTACTGTGAATGGTGCCTGTCAGCTGTTCATTAATGCAGTACTGTGAATGGTGCCTGTCAGCTGTTCATTAATGCAGTACTGTGAATGGTGCTTGTCAGCTGTTCATTAATGCAGTACTGTGAATGGTGCCTGTCAGCTGTTCATTAATGCAGTACTGTGAATGGTGCCTGTCAGCTGTTCATTAATGCGGTACTGCGAATGGTGCCTGTCAGCTGTTCATTAATGCAGTACTGTTAGTCACAGTAATAACAATGTGATTCACTGTCTCTCGTAGCCACTGTCAGGCCTCCAGGCTAACGGTCCAGGCCTGCAGTACAAGGTGATGTGGAGACAGAAGGATGTGGACAAGAACTGGACGTCAGTGACCGTGGCCAACGTCTCCAAGTTCATGGTCTCTGGGACTCCCACCTTCACACCATACGAGGTCAAGGTTCAAGCCATTAACAACAACGGGATTGGCCCTGATCCAGCTGTGGTCACTGGACACTCCGGAGAGGACTGTGAGTCACGCAGCGCCATTTTGTTTCTTTAAGGATTCACGATGGGCCGGTTTCCTGGACTGTAAAGCATGCTTATTGTTTTTAAACATTAATATTTATTTATCAGGCACTCTTATCCAGAGCGATTAGGGTTTGGTGCCTTGCTCAATGGCACATCGGCAGATTGTTCACCTAGTCAGCTCAGCCATTCAAACCAGCGACCTTTCGGTTACTGTCCCAACACTCTTAACCACTAGGCTATCTGCTGCCCCTAATGGAGAATCTCCATTGAAGTGCTTCTAAGGTGTCAGGTATGAATGTGTGTCCTGAAAACTGACTGATGTGTTGCATGACGTGACAGATACAGAGTTGTTACATGTTCTATCTCTTCTTCGTTTGATCTGTTCTTGGAAGTTAGGGAACAAAATGGCGGCGACAGAGAGTGCTGCCTCGCTTCTAGTCCTTACAAGCATTTCACTACACTCGCAATAACATCTGCTAACCATGTGTATGTGGCAAATAAAAATGGATTTGATTTCAACTACAGCAGAAGTTGTAATTGTCTCAAATGAAGTGGTGTTGTTCTGTCCCTTAGTGTGACTGGTTTCTGTTGTAATTGTGTTCCTTCTGATTGGGTTTCCCACAGTGCCAGTGCAGGCTCCAGACAGTGTCCAGGTCCTAGTGTTGAACAGCACCCTGGCTGAGGTGCACTGGGAGCCTGTCCCACCGAAGACAGTACGGGGACACCTCAAGGGATACAAGGTACTGTACACAACGCTGTCTTCAAAGATGAGAGGATCATGTAATACTGTGATACAAAACAGTAGACGCATAGAAACAGACACACAGACAGACACATG
The DNA here is from genome assembly GCF_045791955.1 of Oncorhynchus clarkii lewisi. Classification (NCBI taxonomy): domain Eukaryota; kingdom Metazoa; phylum Chordata; class Actinopteri; order Salmoniformes; family Salmonidae; genus Oncorhynchus; species Oncorhynchus clarkii. Next base: position 87,210,101 of record NC_092148.1, on the reverse strand, counting down.
CACGTACACATGCCGCTTACCCCCTACCATGACACACACACACACACCAATTTCATAGCTCTATATTTGTATATCTCAGGTGAGCTACTGTCGTTAGCGGAACCTCCACAACCCCCCCCCCCCCCCCCCCCTCCCCAACACACACACATCCATCTAACTTCTCTGTATCTGTGTCTTTACCAGGTCGATTACTGTCGTTAGCGGAGCCTCCACAACCCCCCTCCTCCAACACACACACACCTGTCTAATTCCTCTGTATCTGTGTCTCTACCAGGTGTATTACTGGCGTGAGAGGAGCCTCCACAAACACAACCCCCACCGTGTGGAGCAGCAGTTTCTGTCCTTCAGTGGGAACAAGAGTCATGGCATGCTCCCAGGCCTGCAGCCTTACAGCCTCTACCTGTTCAACATCAGGGTTTACAATGGCAAGGGGGAGGGCCCCGCCAGCTCCAACCTGCAGTTTGAGACCCCCGAAGGAGGTAGGAGGAGCCAACATTCATTAATTCTACGTCATAAAATATAGAAACTAGAACAGACATTCTCATTCAACTCAACGCTCCGTGTTGGTGGTCCGGCATTCATAGTTAGTGTACTGATTCAAGGAAGCTTTTGTGCTCAACTCAACTTACATTACAAAAAAATACAGATGAAGATTGATTTGTGTGAATATCCCTTTTGTGTCTATCATGCAGTTCCTGGGCCGCCATCTTTCCTAAGGATCACCAACTCTAACCTGAACAATTTGACTCTGGAATGGGGTCCTCCCAACGACCGCAACGGACACCTCACCGGCTACATCCTCAAATACCAGCAAGGTGAGCCTTCACACCTACCTATGTTAAGGACAGGTTGCATAAGGGATAAGATAGTATATCTTTAGAGCTAGAGGTTCTGTCAGAAATTTGAGATTTGAGAGATTTGAGAGCCTTTCTTGATGATTCCAAAACTTCTTTGCTGTCTGTAGTGTTGTCTAGTGTACAGGATGAGTTACTACATGATGAGTTACTACATGATGAGTTACTACAGGATGAGTTACTACAGGATGAGTTACTACAGGAGGAGTTACTACAGGAGGAGTTACTACAGGATGAGTTACTACATGAGGAGTTACTACATCATGAGTTACTACATGAGGAGTTACTACATCATGAGTTACTACATGAGGAGTTACTACATCATGAGTTACTACAGGATGAGTTACTACAGGATGAGTTACTACATGAGGAGTTACTACATCATGAGTTACTACATCATGAGTTACTACATGATGAGTTACTACATCCATCATGAGTTACTACATGATGAGTTACTACATGAGGAGTTACTACATCCATCATGAGTTACTACATGAGGAGTTACTACATCATGAGTTACTACATCATGAGTTACTACATGATGAGTTACTACATGAGGAGTTACTACATCATGAGTTACTACATGAGGAGTTACTACATCCATCATGAGTTCCTACATGAGGAATTACTACATCATGAGTTACTACAGGATGAGTTACTACATGATGAGTTACTACAGGAGGAGTTACTACAGGAGGAGTTACTACAGGATGAGTTACTACATGAGGAGTTACTACATCATGAGTTACTACATGAGGAGTTACTACATCATGAGTTACTACATCATGAGTTACTACATGATGAGTTAGTAGATGATGAGTTACTATGGGAGGAGTTACTACAGGATGAGTTACTACCTGATGAGTTACTACAGGATGAGTTACTACAGGATGAGTTACTACATGAGGAGTTACTACATGAGGAGTTACTACATGATGAGTTACTACATGATCAGTTACGAGATGATGAGTTACTACAGGAGGAGTTACTACAGGAGGAGTTACTACAGGAGGAGTTACTACAGGATGAGTTACTACAGGAGGAGTTACTACATGAGGAGTTACTACAGGAGGAGTTACTACAGGAGGAGTTACTACAGGATGAGTTACTACATGAGGAGTTACTACATCATGAGTTACTACATGAGGAGTTACTACATCATGAGTTACTACATCATGAGTTACTACATGAGGAGTTACTACATCATGAGTTACTACATGAGGAGTTACTACATGAGGAGTTACTACATCATGAGTTACTACATCATGAGTTACTACATGATGAGTTACTAGATGATGAGTTACTATGGGAGGAGTTACTACAGGATGAGTTACTACAGGATGAGTTACTACATGATGAGTTACTACAGGATGAGTTACTACAGGATGAGTTACTACATGAGGAGTTACTACATGAGGAGTTACTACATGATGAGTTACTACATGATGAGTTACGAGATGATGAGTTACTACAGGAGGAGTTACTACATGAGGAGTTACTACAGGAGGAGTTACTACAGGAGGAGTTACTACATGAGGAGTTACTACAGGAGGAGTTACTACAGGAGGATTTACTACAGGATGAGTTACTACAGGAGGAGTTACTACAGGAGGAGTTATTACAGGAGGAGTTACTACAGGAGGATTTACTACAGGATGAGTTACTACAGGAGGAGTTACTACAGGAGGAGTTACTACAGGAGGATTTACTACAGGATGAGTTACTACAGGAGGAGTTACTACAGGAGGAGTTATTACAGGAGGAGTTACTACAGGAGGATTTACTACAGGAGGAGTTACTACATGAGGAGTTACTACAGGAGGAGTTACTACAGGAGGAGTTACTACATGAGGAGTTACTACAGGAGGAGTTATTACAGGAGGAGTTACAACAGGAGGAGTTACTACAGGAGGAGTTACTACATGATGAGTTACGAGATGATGAGTTACTACAGGAGGAGATACTACAGGAGGAGTTACTACATGAGGAGTTACCTCATGAGGAGTTACTACAGGAGGAGTTACTACAGGAGGAGTTACTTCAGGAGGAGTTATTACAGGAGGAGTTACTACAGGAGGAGTTACTACATGATGAGTTACTAGATGATGAGTTACTAGATGAGGAGTTACTACAGGATGAGTTACTACGGGTGGAGTTACTACAGGAGGAGTTACTACAGGAGGACTTACTACAGGAGGACTTACTACAGGAGGACTTACTAGATGATGAGTTACTACATGATGAGTTACTACATGATGAGTTACTACAGGAGGAGTTACTACATGAGGAGTTACTACGGGTGGAGTTACTACGGGTGGAGTTACTACGGGTGGAGTTACTACGGGTGGAGTTACTACAGGAGGAGTTATTGCAGGAGGAATTACTACAGGAGGAGTTACTACAGGAGGAGTTACTACATGAGGAGTTACTATGGGATGAGTTATTACAGTAGGAGTTACTACATGAGGAGTTACTACATGATGAGTTACTACATGATGAGTTACGAGATAATGAGTTACTACAGGAGGAGTTACTACAGGAGGAGTTACTACATGAGGAGTTACTACAGGAGGAGTTACTACAGGAGGAGATACTACAGGAGGATTTACTACAGGAGGAGTTACTACATGATGAGTTACTACATGATGAGTTACTACATGATGAGTTACTACATGAGGAGTTACTACAGGATGAGTTACTACATGAGGAGTTACTACAGGATGAGTTACTACATGAGGAGTTACTACATGATGAGTTACTACATGATGAGTTACTACATGAGGAGTTACTACATGATGAGTTACTAGATGATGAGTTACTAGATGAGGAGTTACTACAGGATGAGTTACTACGGGTGGAGTTACTACAGGAGGAGTTACTACAGGAGGAGTTACTACATGAGGAGTTACTACAGGAGGAGTTACTACATGAGGAGTTACTACGGGTGGAGTTACTACGGGTGGAGTTACTACGGGTGGAGTTACTACGGGTGGAGTTACTACAGGAGGAGTTATTACAGGAGGAGTATCTACAGGAGGAAATACTACAGGAGGAGTTGCTACAGGAGGAGTTACTATGGGATGAGTTATTACAGTAGGAGTTACTACATGATGAGTTACGAGATAATGAGTTACTACAGGAGGAGTTACTACAGGAGGAGTTACTACATGAGGAGTTACTACAGGAGGAGATACTACAGGAGGAGTTACTACAGGAGGATTTACTACAGGAGGAGTTACTACGTGATGAGTTACTACATGAGGAGTTACTACATGAGGAGTTACTACAGGATGAGTTACTACATGAGGAGTTACTACAGGATGAGTTACTACATGAGGAGTTACTACATGATGAGTTACTACATGATGAGTTACTACATGATGAGTTACGAGATGATGAGTTACTACAGGAGGAGTTACTACAGGAGGAGTTACTACATGAGGAGTTACTACATGAGGAGTTACTACAGGAGGAGTTACTACGGGAGGAGTTACTACAGGAGGATTTACTACAGGATGAGTTACTACAGGAGGAGTTACTACAGGAGGAGTTATTACAGGAGGAGTTATTACAGGAGGAGTTACTACAGGAGGAGTTACTACATGATGAGTTACTAGATGATGAGTTACTAGATGAGGAGTTACTACAGGATGAGTTACTACGGGTGGAGTTATTACAGGAGGAGTTACTACATGAGGAGTTACTACATGAGGAGTTACTACAGGAGGAGTTACTACGGGATTAGTTATTACAGTAGGAGTTACTACAGGAGTAGTTACTACAGGAGGATTTATCATGGGAAGAGTTATTACAGGAGTAGTTATCATGGGAAGAGTTATTACAGTAGGCGTTATTACAGTAGGCATGTATGTACAGTATGTTGTATTGACCAAACCAGAAACATCTACAAACAGCTCTCCACATCTACCTTATCCCCTCCTCCACCTCTACCTTACCTCCTCCTCCACCTCTCCAATCCTCCACCTCTCCCCTCCTCCACCTCTACCTTACCTCCTCCTCCACCTCTCCCCTCCCCTCCTCCACCTCTACCTTACCTCCTCCTCCATCTCTCCCCTCCTCCACCTCTACCTTACCTCCTCCTCCACCTCTCCCCTCCTCCACCTCCACCTTACCTCCTCCTCCACCTCACCTCTCCTCCACCTCTCCCCTCCTCCACCTCTACCTTACCTCTTCCTCCACCTCTCCCCTCCTCCACCTCTACCTTACCTCCTCCTCCACCTCACCCCTCCTCCACCTCTACCTTACCTCCTCCTCCACCTCTTCAGTCAACAACTCCAACGAGCTGGGTCCGATTGAAGAGCTGGCCCTGCCGGCCAACAAGACCTCCGTCACGCTCCCCAACCTCAAGTACAGCACACGCTACAAGTTTTATTTCAATGCCAAAACAGGCCAGGGAGCAGGGCCCGTCATTACAGAGGAAGCCATCACTATTATGGACGAAGGTAAGTGTGAAAGTACTCTACTGAAGGTCACAAGTGGAAAACAAACTTTGACTGTAGTCAAAGACGGTAGAGGACGTACCCTGTAAATTGATATGGTTACATACCATTCCACACATGTACCAGGTTGAATGGTTCAAGTCAACACCAAACATCTAGATGGTGTATTGTGTGTCTTATACTCGTATGCTTCTCTGTTTTATGTTCATGATGTCAGTCTGTTGTCCTTGTGGATCTACTGTTGAATCGTCTTCAGTGTGTCAGACAGTGTACAGCTTTGTGCCAAAGCATGATATAACCTCAGTGTTGTAATGGTTGTAAGAACACTAACTGTGAGTGTGTTTCAAAGTACTTTGACATTAGCTGGTCCAGTTAGTTTTGTATTACAGCATGTTTCTGCTTACTCACTGGTTCATTTAGTGAAAGGGACTGCAGGAGCCATATTGACTTTGATATCAACTTTTGTGTCCCCTCTTTTCCCTCAAAGTCCTAATGTATCAGCCTTCAGTAGACGAGGTTGGAGGAGGTACCTGTAGCTCTCAGAGTCTGCATGCTCCTCATACAAACAGATCCGGGCCCATATTTACAAAGCATCTCAGAATAAGAGTACTGACCTAGAATCAGTTTTAATGAATAGATCAGCACTCATACTGTACTCTGAGATGCTTTACGCATACTGCCTTGGCTTCAAAGACCCGTCTAAGCCTGTGTTCCCCTTTGGAAGACTCTCCTCCTGCTCCCACCAATCCCCTTGACCCCTCGACTCAGCAGGACCTGAATTCCAATCTGAAACATTGAAGATAGCTACATACAGATGTAGAATCTTAATTTGACCTATATTGTCACAGCAAGTGTTACAATAAAACATGTACAAACATAATCCTGCAGCAAACGAATTTGAACGTTTCGTCCATAATTTTTCTTGATCGGTGGTTAGGCTATTAGCTGGTTAAAATCAGGCTACAAGTGTTAATATTACCATGTGCTAGTGCATTTTTTCAGTGAATTTCTGTAAATCCCAAAGCTCATCTGCATTTCCTATTGGCGCAGGGAAATCCTCAGCAACAATAGAGTGATCAAATTAAAATCCTACATCTGTACAGACATAATTATATGATGTGGTGCTTATTTGGCTGCTGTAACACCATTAACCATATAGCACACTCAAAACTCTTCAGTGTTGCATCTTACTTGCTAACGGCATGATGGCGTCTCTGTGACTGCTGATCTATGTCTGTATTTCTATGTCTGGCTGGTGCTGTGTCGTCCCATGCATGACATTGTGCGTGTTTGAATCCTGCTCCGACTGATCCCCCCCTCAGACATGCTGACCTCCACTGCATGCGTGGTAACGGACCTGTTTGTAGCCAGCTCACTGTCTTACCTTTGCCTGTGGTTGAAGCTGCCGTGTCTTTTGAGTGTTGGGTATTTCTTATTCTTCTCCGTGTTGTTCCAGGGAACACCCGAACCCAAACCTCACCTCCCATAGCAGGGTCTCCTCCACGCCACCCATTCCACAAGGGTACAGCCGCTCTAGTCAATGTCCATGCACATCTTACAGTCTTAGTGATTTCCTAAATGTATTTCAAATGTTCAGGCTTTATTGTCTGAATCCGTTTGTAAGGTACTTGTAGGAGAGGAGTAACTGTAGATTTAATAGAAGTAGGACTAACTGAAAGTGGAATGGAAAATCAACGTGTATCTTGCTTTGATTTAGACCTATAGATTCTATGATACAGACAGATGTTCAATATAATCTATGCCTACAAGCAAATTATGTGTTATTTGTATGGTATAAACCAGTGGTTCCCAACCTTTTTTAGTTGTTGTATCACCAACTGAATTTTGCTTTGCCCCGGAGTACCCCTCAAGTACCCCCTCGTGTATTTTACCAGTAAGCCTATGGTCTCTTTGGTCGTCTCAAGTACCCCCCGTTGATAGGCCAAGTACCCACAGGGATCCTCGTACCCCTGGTTGGGAACCACTGGTATAAACTGTTGCAGAGTTAGCTACGGGCTTTGTCAATATATAAGTAAGTTGAGTGTGAGTACACAGACTTAAAGTCAGACTCAGGTTGATATATTTTTACGTAGTATTTTAAGAGTATTTTCAGCAGGAACAGTTTGATTAGAACTGTATTTTTCCAATTGACCTTTGACCTACATGGTGTGAGCTTTATGGTTGTCTTCTTCTCTCGTTGTGCTCAGTGCATCCAGCGGCTCTGGCATTCGGGAACGTTAGCTCCTCCGTGGGAGAGGACGGAATGCTTATCAGTTGGGAGTACTGGGGAGCGGAAAAACATGTTTATGTAGAATATATCATTAAGAACGACAACAGTAAGACAAACTATTTTATCCACTGTACATCCGTTATACTTAAACATGATACTCCTACTCAGTGATTTGCTAATACGGGTTTATGCAAACATGGGCAGTTACAGTATCAGTCTAAAGTGTGGACACATCCTACTCATTCAAGGGTTTTTTTTCTTTATTTTTGCTATTTTCTACATTGTAAAGAAAAACCCTTGAATGAGTAGGTTGAGTCACACTTTTGAACTGTACTGTATGTCTAGCACAGATAGGATAAATTGTCTAGTCTGATTTAAAAAATAATCTTTGATATACTGCCTTCAAACTGCCTCGACACAAACCTAATAATAAACAGGAAGAAGCAGCAGAAACAGTCTAAACAGAGATGGGCGACTCCAGTCCTCGGGGGCCGGAGTGCTGTCACCCTTTGTCCCCATCCCTAGCAAACACAGCCGATTAAACTAATTGTATTCTAAACTGAATATCATGATTAGTTGATTATTGGACTCAGGTGTGTTAGCTGGGGCTGGGGAAAAAGGGTGACATCAATCAGACCCCCGAGGACTGGAGTTGCCCATCCGGGGTCTAAAAGGATATTTTTAATATCCCATTTTGATTGAACTCTCAACATGTCTGTAGTTGTTTTGTTGACCTACACCGAGGGTAAAAACACACACCTAAAGTAATTGTGTTTGTAGTATAAATATTTAGAAAAACTGAATTCAAATCCTCAAATGTGTTTGTACCATCCCCATAAATGTAATAGGGACAATAATGTAGTAAAAGTGCCGGCTGAAATAGCATATTAGAGTAATCTGATTTAGTTGAATAACACAATTCTTCACTGAGACACATCCTCTAATGATTTATTATAATCATACTTCATTTGTAGAATTCCAGGAAATAACATACTATGCACGTGGGTCTTTCTATAAATAATGGGCACAATGTGGGACATTGGGATCAAAATTAAAAATATTTTTATGCAGTTCCACATGTGTATTTAGAGGAGTAAAAGTGAATATATGCAAATTGCCCTCAACTCCACCTATACAACAACATACATTGGCTACAATAATTACTTGGACTTTTCAAGCACCCAATTGAGGACATTTTCAAGGTAGGCCTATTCCAATACTTGCATTTTTGAGCTCCAAATTCAAGTTCAAGTAGGCTTCTTCAAGCCCCTTGTATTGTATTGTTTAAAATTGCAGGAGTAACATGGAAAATAGTGTTGTTTTGTACTGTTATTTCATTACCAAATCATAGTATCAATAAGCCCACTAGGCTATGTAATGTGTTGTCATTATATCCAGAATAATTCATAGGAGAGCGTTGGGTGTTGCGCAATAGTCTATCCTACACAATTGCGCACAGCAGACTTCAGGTGTCCAATCAGAAGCACAAAAACATAGGAAAACATGAACACATTAACTAGAATGCTTTCTCTGTTAAATCTAACGAGACCCTGCTGTAAATCTAACGAGACCCTGCTGTAAATCTAACGAGACCCTGCTGTAAATCTAACGAGACCCTGCTGTAAATCTAACGAGACCCTGCTGTAAATCTAACGAGACCCTGCTGTAAATCAAGCTGACAACAACAGAAGATAAACATCAAGTCACTCGGGTTCTTAGATCCAACCTGGATCCAGGCACCACTGTCTTCACCGGTGTAACCAATGAGACACCAACATATTCTGGACATTCCTTTTTTTCCAGCACTGTTGTTGTGTCACAGTCACTTTCACAACAGCTGTTCTTCACTTGACTGTCAGTCAGAAAATTCCTTCCTGGATCAGATGATGATGTGTGAAAATACCATGGCGTAACTAATCAGTTGGACAACAAATGTGCATCCAACAAGTATTATACATAATTACTGAAGAACCACGGTAACGACAGTATCGATGTAGGTTTTCAGTATTCAGGTAAGGTGACTCTTTTGGTTGAAGCATTTGATTTTGCAATCGCATGCATTATTTTGGATTTGTGTGCCCATGAAAACTGTTTTCACACCGTTTTCACACCGTAACTTAAGAAACTAAATGTTACCTAGTTACACAGCATTTCTGAGATCTCTATACAACAAATTGTCAAACAGCTAGATCCAGGATTCTCACAGAGTTCAAGTTCAATGTCTAATTTAACCGATTAATGCTTAATATATGATCTAACGACAACTTACACTGCCATAAATGCAAGGACAGAAAAGTCATGTCACATGATTTTGAACAAATTGGCCAAGACACCAACCATGATAAAGGATTAACAGGTTTTAAATCAACTCGTGAATTATATTGAATATAGCTAAGATCCCCATTATATCTTAACAGTAATGACATGAAAAAAATGTGCAGATTATTATCAATGGCTTATCAATATCTGTGACAAGTTGCCCCGTGTAGGAAATACTCACTGGTTCCCTAGTTTATAGAAAGACCCATATACACAATTAGTGATATCTAATATTGATATGATAGACGCCAGTTCATGACACAAGATAAAACCATCCCTTCATGAAACTACATAGCCCATCCCAACGTTGTTACAATGTCAGGTGTAAGGTGGACATATTAGGACATCAACAATGTTAGTCTAACTAAGTACGGTAGTCCTAATATGCGCACCGTACATTCTGACTATGATGGATGTCCTAAAATGTGCACCGGACAGACAAACATCTTTCAAAGCGCCTTTCTTCCTGCAGCTCTCGGTGAAGAGGATTGGCAGAAAGAGTATGTAAATGGATCTCAGGCCTATGTGCTGAAGGGCTTAAAGGAGGGCCTGTCCTATAGGGTACGCGTGGTTGCCAAGGGTCACGACGACCAAGCGGTGCTCCACCAATCAGAAGAGCTTTTGGTGACCGTTCCAGGTGAGGCAGCACGCGATTGGCTGGTCGTCACCGGCGCCGCCCGGCCTCGCCTTGCCTTGCCTTGCCCTGTGTTGTTGTAGAGATTGAGAAACATGTTTGGTATGCTAGCTGTGTAATTCTCTACTGCTTAGGCACCTATTCAGTAGGTAAACGATCCAGTTTATTAACAGTATATCTGTTGTCGTGGTCATTCTAATGTTCAGGTGAGATATAGACTGGGTGGTTTTCATCCTGTCTGTGTGTTGTTTTCCTGGAGAGACGTCCTGTAAGACCTTCTCCTTGTAGATCATATCATTCACTTAATGACGGAGATATAATCCACCTGACTGTCCTTCTGTGCTTAACTTGTCTCTCTCTGTGTGTGTGTGTGTGTGTGTGTGTGTGTGTGTGTGTGTGTGTGTGTGTGTGTGTGTGTGTGTGTGTGTTTGTGTGTGTGTGTGTGTGTGTGTCTCTCGTGTGTGTGTGTGTGTGTGTCTCTCGTGTGTGTGTGTGTGTCTCTCTCTCTGTGTGTGTGTCTCTCTCTCTGTGTGTGTGTCTCTCTCCCTCTGTGTGTGTGTGTGTGTGTGTGTGTGTGTCTCTCGTGTGTGTGTGTGTGTCTCTCGTGTGTGTGTGTGTGTCTCTCTCTCTGTGTGTGTGTGCCTCTCTATCTGTGTGTGTGTCTCTCTCTCTGTGTGTGTCTCTCTCCCTCTGTGTGTGTGTGTGTGTGTGTGTGTGTGTGTGTGTGTGTGTGTGTGTGTGTGTGTGTGTGTGTGTGTGTGTGTGTGTGTGTGTGTGTGTGTGTGTGTGTGTGTGTGTGTGTGTGTGTGTGAGATTGAGAGGAAAGAAAGAGTGCTAGAAAACCTGAGAACGTTGTTTGCCTCATCTACTGACGGAGTTGAGCTGTTAACCATCATAATCACTCTCTGTATTAATGTGCCTTCTTTAACTTCCACAGCTGAGATGTTTAACATAACATCACTATCATAACTACTATCAACAACAACAACAACAACATAACATCACTATCATAACTACTATCAACAACAACAACAACAAAAACATAACATCACTATCATAACTACTATCAACAACAAAAACAACAACATAACATCACTATCATAACTACTATCAACAACAACAACATAACATCACTATCATAACTACTATCAACAACAACAACAACAACAACATAACATCACTATCATAACTACTATCAACAACAAAAACAACAACATAACATCACTATTATAACTACTATCAACAACAACAACAACAACATAACATCACTATCATAACTACTATCAACAACAACAACAACATAACATCACTATCATAACTACTATCAACAACAACAACAACAACATAACATCACTATCATAACTACTATCAACAACAACAACAAAAACATAACATCACTATCATAACTACTATCAACAACAACATAACATCACTATCATAACTACTATCAACAACAAAACAACAACATAACATCACTATCATAACTACTATCAACAACAAAAACAACAACATAACATCACTATCATAACTACTATCAACAACAACAACAACATAACATCACTATCATAACTACTATCAACAACAACAACAACAACATAACATCACTATCATAACTACTATCAACAACAACAACAAAAACATAACATCACTATCATAACTACTATCAACAACAACAACAACAACATAACATCACTATCATAACTACTATCAACAACAACATAACATCACTATCATAACTACTATCAACAACAAAAACAACAACATAACATCACTATCATAACTACTATCAACAACAACAACAACATAACATCACTATCATAACTACTATCAACAACAACAACAACAACATAACATCACTATCATAACTACTATCAACAACAACAACAACATAACATCACTATCATAACTACTATCAACAACAACAACAACAACATAACATCACTATCATAACTACTATCAACAACAACAACAACATAACATCACTATCATAACTACTATCAACAACAACAACAACAACATAACATCACTATCATAACTACTATCAACAACAACAACAACATAACATCACTATCATAACTACTATCAACAACAACAACAACAACATAACATCACTATCATAACTACTATCAACAACAACAACAACAACATAACATCACTATCATAACTACTATCAACAACAACATAACATCACTATCATAACTACTATCAACAACAAAAACAACAGCATAACATCACTATCATAACTACTATCAACAACAACAACAAAAACATAACATCACTATCATAACTACTATCAACAACAAAAACAACAACATAACATCACTATCATAACTACTATCAACAACAACAACATAACATCACTATCATAACTACTATCAACAACAACAACAACAACATAACATCACTATCATAACTACTATCAACAACAACAACAACAACATAACATCACTATCATAACTACTATCAACAACAACACCAAAAACAACAACATAACATCACTATCATAACTACTAATAAAAACAACAACATAACATCACTATCATAACTACTATCAACAACAAAACAACAACATAACATCACTATCATAACTACTATCAACAACAAAAACAACAACATAACATCACTATCATAACTACTATCAACAACAAAAACAACAACATAACATCACTATCATAACTACTAATAAAAACAACAACATAACATCACTATCATAACTACTATCAACAACAACAACAACAACATAACATCACTATCATAACTACTATCAACAACAACAACAACAACATAACATCACTATCATAACTACTATCAACAACAACACCAAAAACAACAACATAACATCACTATCATAACTACTAATAAAAACAACAACATAACATCACTATCATAACTACTATCAACAACAACAACAACAACATAACATCACTATCATAACTACTATCAACAACAAAACAACAACATAACATCACTATCATAACTACTATCAACAACAAAAACATAACATCACTATCATAACTACTATCAACAACAAAACAACAACATAACATCACTATCATAACTACTATCAACAACAACAACATAACATCACTATCATAACTACTATCAACAACAAAACAACAACATAACATCACTATCATAACTACTATCAACAACAACAACAACAACAACATAACATCACTATCATAACTACTATCAACAACAAAACAACAACATAACATCACTATCATAACTACTAACAACAACAACAACATAACATCACTATCATAACTACTATCAACAACAAAACAACAACATAACATCACTATCATAACTACTAATAAAAACAACAACATAACATCACTATCATAACTACTATCAACAACAAAAACAACAACAACATAACATCACTATCATAACTACTATCAACAACAAAACAACAACATAACATCACTATCATAACTACTATCAACAACAACACCAAAAACAACAACATAACATCACTATCATAACTACTATCAACAACAACACCAAAAACAACAACATAACATCACTATCATAACATCACAACTGTCTGTTACAGTAACACTATGTAACAATTTCCAAACAATATGTTCAAAAATTGTATTGCTCACAAAAAGGGTTCTTTGGAATCCTATTGTCATACTATCATGTACTTCTGTTTTGATGTTTTGATGGTCAGTATCTACTTTAGGAGCTGTGATTACAATAGTGGCTGTGTGATAATAAGAAGAAATAATTTATTGTCCATTAACATTGTCATTATATTACAGTATAGGAACAAGGTTTACCTTCCTCAGTTAAAGCAAGCAGGACTGTCATTAACAGTGTTCTAATGTTCTCTTCCTTCCCGTTGGTGCCTGACCAGCTATGCCATCCAGACAGGCTGACATCGCTACTCAGGGCTGGTTCATCGGCCTGATGTGTGCCATCGCTCTCCTCATCCTCGTCCTCCTCATCATCTGCTTCATTAAGAGGAATAAGGGAGGCAAATACCCAGGTGGGTGACACACACACACACACACACACACACACACACACACACACACACACACACACACACACGTATACACAGACACACAAGTGTCAAACGTTCACACACACACACACGTCTATGCAGACACGCACACACAAACACACTCACTTCCGTCTCCACATCCATCACCTAGCTCAGGTCATAGTAACAGACCCATTTGCTCAATCTCTGTCCCTAGTGAAAGAAAAAGAGGACGCTCACACAGACCCAGAGTTCCAGCCCATGAAAGAGGATGACTGTACTTTTGGGGAATACAGGTGAGAAACGTGAACCTGGAGCCCGTGGGCCAAGATCCTACACCTGCCCCAAGCCAACCACCCCACCAAGGCCTCGCTCCCTCCCCTGACCTGGTATCCTCTCAGCTGGGCAGGAGCTCTGCCCCCCCCCTCCTCCTTACAGCTGACCTCCAGCTGCTGGGCCTCAGACCCCCCTCTTACAGCTGACCTTTCAACCCCCCCCCCCCCCCAGGACCAGCATCGTTCCAACAAGGATTCTGTCAGTGCAGCTCTTTGGCGCTACACAGTAAAGCACAAGCCTGTTCTAAGGGAGGACGTTGGGATGGGGTCAGAGATGGGGACGGGGTCAGAGATGGGGACGGGGTCAGAGATGGGGACGGGGACGGGGGGGTCGGGGGGAGGTCTGGGTCAGAAGTGGGGTCAGTAACGGGTTCAGGGACAGGGGGGGGGGATTGGATTCTCCTCTGCTTAGTGTGTTGGTGGTTTGTGTGCCCCACCAACAGATTGATATTGTAGTGTGTTTGACTGTGTTGCGTTGTTCGAGAAGCAGGATATACAATATAATTCAGGTCTAAGTTTTAGGGGATTTTCAAGCTTTTAAAAACTTTCCCAAGGACTGTCAGGAAAATTTGCAGTACTCAGTTACAGCATCCCAAACTGGCATGCGTAGATACTGTACCTGCCCCACTCATTTCTCATTTCTAACCAAATGAATCCCTTTGTAATGAATACATTATGCATATAAATATAGCTATTGTATTATATAATATACATGCTTAGTAAATGAATGTTTGTATACATAAGCATACAGTGAGGGCACTCATCCCAGTCCATATTAGCTCTAACTATCTGCAGTAATCTAGATATGCTTGCACTAGCATCCTCTAATCATTTTTCTAGACTGCTTGCTTTTCCAACCACGCATGCAAATATGAAGAACGATGAAGCACTTTATTTATGTATAGCGTTTTGGAAACCTTATTTTGTACTGGTCCAGCTTTATCCCCAATTTATCTGATGGGTTTTGCTTTTGTATTTGCTATTATTACTTTTTGTATCATATATTTAAACATAAATATGTTATATAATATACATGATATGCTGTGATACATACATCTATAGATTATGGATATATAATGTTGTCTGATGTGCGTGATGTGGTGAAGATCTTATAAGAAAATTACTGTAGGCAATAATGTATTGGATGAAATCCTAGATATGTACAGTATATGTTACCCAGTATGAAGCTACTGTTGGAGGGACATGGCCAGCACTGAGAGTACTGTCAATCCCAGGGCTAAAAGGATGCTATTTAAAGTTTATACAAGGCTAAATGCTATTGTCCACATCATAACTCTATCTAGTTTGTGATCCTAACATGAGAGAAACCCTAATCTGTCCATTCAAATAAGAAAATAATAGACAATATAACAGAGTTTATATCGTTCAAAAACAAGTATTAGATAATATATCACAAGGCTAAATGTATGATATTAGAGTGCCTTTGTGAAGAGATATCATACTTTCCATCGATGCCATTATTCCAACCAAGGTGGACTAGAGCTTTATGTCAATAGAGACATAACAACCTAACTCTACTGACCTGTTCTGGTGTGACTGCAGTAAGTCCTGTACTATAACAACCTAACTCTACTGACCTGTTCTGGTGTGACTGCAGTAAGTCCTGTACTATAACAACCTAACTCTACTGACCTGTTCTGGTGTGACTGCAGTAAGTCCTGTACTATAACAACTTAACTCTACTGACCTGTTCTGGTGTGACTGCAGTAAGTCCTGTACTATAACCACCTAAGTCTACTGACCTGTTCTGGTGTGACTGCAGTAAGTCCTGTACTATAACCACCTAACTCTACTGACCTGTTCTGGTGTGACTGCAGTAAGTCCTGTACTATAACCACCTAACTCTACTGACCTGTTCTGGTGTGACTGCAGTAAGTCCTGTACTATAACCGCCTAACTCTACTGACCTGTTCTGGTGTGACTGCAGTAAGTCCTGTACTATATCAACCTAACTCTACCGACCTGTTCTGGTGTGACTGCAGTAAGTCCTGTACTATAACAACCTAACTCTACTGACCTGTTCTAGTGTGACTGCAGTAAGTCCTGTACTATAACAACCTAACTCTACTGACCTGTTCTGGTGTGACTGCAGTAAGTCCTGTACTATAACAACCTAACTCTACCGACCTGTTCTGGTGTGACTGCAGTAAGTCCTGTACTATAACAACCTAACTCTACCGACCTGTTCTGGTGTGACTGCAGTAAGTCCTGTACTATAACAACCTAACTCTACCGACCTGTTCTGGTGTGACTGCAGGGTACTGCTAGGTGTCAGGCAAGGTAAGGAAGGGTACTGCTAGGTGTCAGGCAAGGTAAGGAAGGGTACTGCTAGGTGTCAGGCAAGGTAAGGAAGGGTACTGCTAGGTGTCAGGCAAGGTAAGGAAGGGTACTGCTAGGTGTCAGGCAAGGTAAGGAAGGGTACTGCTAGGTGTCAGGCAAGGTAAGGAAGGGTACTGCTAGGTGTCAGGCAAGGTAAGGAAGGGTACTGCTAGGTGTCAGGCACGGTAAGGAAGGGTACTGCTAGGTGTCAGGCAAGGTAAGGAAGGGTACTGCTAGGTGTCAGGCAAGGTAAGGAAGGGTACTGCTAGGTGTCAGGCAAGGTAAGGAAGGGAAGGCTAGACTGGTGTGAGAGGAGGAACCAAAGAGCTGCTATACTGTGATGTCTGTTAGATAAACAGTAACTAAAGCCACTTGGAGAAAAAGGCCTGTTGTAAAATCCATCCCAGGATTACACCACTGTCCTTATGTGTCTTCTAAACGGTTATGAGCTGTCATAAAGCCTACATAGTGATGTCATAATATATCATAGGATAATGTTTTTGTGCCATATGCAGTGATTTTGATCAGTTAACTGTAGATTGTAGCCTGATCCCGTTAGTCATTTTTATGCATTGTGATATAAGCTGACATAACCTGTTATGAATGGTAATAACACATGTAGTAAATTATTAATAATCATTATTGAAGCTTTATGAAGGAGTGTTCACCTGCTATATTCACTGTCAGGAATCATAACCTCACATCGATTTCGATGTTGTCTAACTAATGTTAAAAAAAAAAAACGTTATTTGCTGTTTCTTCATTTGTTTGCAAAATTGTAATAATTTGTATTTATTTGCTTTTAGTCATTTGGCTGAAAATGTGCTTTTCATATTTGTTTATTTATATCATTGCCTTGGATTTTCTGTTTTTCATTGCAACCTTTGTTGGTGAGAAAAGTTTGTGTCTTGCAACACAGCACATGTTATTATTTTCCACCTCATGTTATGCTTTCATGAGGAATTCAGAACAGGTATGATTTTGCTTGAATTCCCCTGTTGCTTGATGGAACCAACTAATCGATCATGTCTCAAATTTTTTTTTAGACTTGGGGCAAAGTAAATTCTGCTACAGAAAATGAATCTGGTGCAGTGGACAGAAATGTTAATGACTATCAGATGTAGTACTATTTGAGAAAATATTTAAGTATTTATACAATATTATCATAAGTAACTAAAATTTTAGACTGATCAATGGATCAGACCTTGGGCTATCCTACTTTCCATATTAATAAGGAAATTACAAAACTACCAAAGGTCATTTGACCTGGGAAATCAAAGTAAAATTAATTGGCAGCCCTTCAAACGCTCCATCTAAAAAAAAAAAAAAGGCCATGCACTAAACTCCTTGTTTACATTCTCATGTCATCATAACACCTGCATGTCCTTTTCTCCTAGTGACACTGAGGACCATAAGCCGTTAAAAGGGAGCCGCACACCTTCTAACGGGACGGTGCACAGGGACAGCAGTGACGAAAGTTTAGTTGACTATGGAGGTGGAGATGGACAGTTCAACGAGGATGGGTCTTTTATTGGGCAGTACAGCGGAAAGAGCTCCATCAGGGAAACTGCTGAGGCCCACTCCCCGGTTAACACAACCGCTATGAACTCCTTTGTGTAGCCAGTCAACTGGTCAGCCAGGCCACTAGGTGGCGCTACAGTATATGCAACTTTTTTTGTGTAGCCAGGCCACTAGGCAGCATTGCAGGTTCTTATATATTCTTTGCGTAGTTAATTAGACGTTTATCCTCCCAGTCAATAGGAGACACTGCGGTGACTGTTCCATCCCCCCATATCACAGGGCAATCACATCATTGTGTGGCTTATCATCATCATCATCATCATCATCATCATTACATGCCCCACCCATCTGCACCCAGAACCACCAATGAGAACCACCCTGCTGTCACAGACACATAAGATACACATTGGAGATACTAGATACTCCTGGAGGACTACGATTATTATACAGTGCATGGAAATCCTGAAATGATGTACATACATATATTAACATATTGAGATTAACACTAATTAGTATATTACACAGAAGATATTGTCTATCTTGGACTACTATGCGGTTCACATTTGTATCATTTACCATATTGTTTTTACAGTCAAAGCGTTATCTTGATATTATTGTGTGTTAGAGGTACTTTTTGTCCCTCAGGGCCACCATAAAGAGGCATCAATGTCTTTGTGGACCTAGTGGTGAAATGAGTTACTAAATGTATGGCCATTATTCTATGTATTTTTGCAAGACGGGCAGTTTGTACAGTTTATACAGTTGTTGTTGCAGAAAGGTTGAATTAACAGTAACAAAGGTAAATGTTGAATTTACAGTAACAAAGGTAAAGGTTGAATTTACAGTAACAAAGGTAAAGTTTGAATTTACAGTAACAAAGGGAAAGGTTGAATTTATAGTAACATAGTGAAAGGTTGAATTAACAGTCACATAGTGAAAGGTTGAATTTACAGTAACAAAGGTAAAGGTTGAATTTACAGTAACAGAGGTAAAGGTTAAATTTACAGTAACAAAGGTAAAGGTTGAATTTACAGTAGCAAAGGTAAATGTTGAAATTACAGTAACAAAGGTAAAGGTTGAATTTGCAGTAACAAAAGTAAATGTTGAATTTACAGTAACAAAGGTAAAGGTTGAATTTACAGTAACAAAGGTAAAAGTTGAATTTACAGTAACAAAGGTAAAGGTTGAATTTACAGTAACAAAGGTAAAGGTTGAATTTACAGTAGCAAAGGTAAATGTTGAATTTACAGTAACAAAGGTAAAGGTTGAATTTACAGTAACAAAAGTAAAGGTTGAATTTACAGTGCAGGATTTTGTACAGTATGTATATGCAGACAGAGAGCTCCTAAATGTATTATTATTTTGCTGCGAATGCAAATGCTGATGCTATACACGCCCTCATGACGTCATCCTCATGACCTTTGACCTGCATGTGACCTCATTTCCTGTGGTTGCAACTCACATGATCTCACCTGATGGTGACCTTATGGCTCTTCTTGTCAGATGGTGACCTCATGGCTCTTCTTGTGGTGCGTGTGTCCGTGTGCACGTGTGTGTGTGCTGTTGTTGAGGGGATATTAGTCATGCTAGGAAAGAGGTGCTCACTCGTATGAAGTACGTTTGAGGTGACAAGGGTTCGCAAGCTATTTTATTTTCTTAACTTGCATCAAGTTTTACATTGTTGTTGTTGTTTTTTTTTTACAGAAATGTCAATTATTTGTTGAATTTGTAAATATATCATTTTGAATGTACAGAGAAACACAGCTAGAAGAGCTTAATTAAAGGGATGGTTCACCTAAATTACAAAATTTGATGACAACCTGAAAGGAAGAACTGCATGAAATAGTTTGAGAGAGCTGTGTTCAATATAGGCTACTATATATATATATATATATGTGTGTATTTTTTTTTCTTTTTTCTTAGCTGTGAACATTGTACTTTATTGTAACTAACAGGACAAAATGTTGCCCATGAGTTCAAATTAGAGTTTTTTTCATTTGTCAGCAATTTAGTTGTGTATTTCTGAAATGTCACTTCTCTGTATTAAATGAAACCATACAGTACTCAGTAAACATTGAGATTTAATGTACTTTGGAGTGTTAGATAAGTACTATAATGTACTATAACATTGTGGTTTTCTGCTTCATGTGGGTTATTCAGCACAAAGTCTACCAAACTCATCCACTTTGTGACAGTATTGCAAAACGGTTGTATTCTTATTCAAAAACAGTTTCAAGGTTTTTACTAACAATTTATGTCTCTTTTCATTTATATTTAAGTTTCTCCACTTAGTGCAAGAATGAAGTGGAAATATAATGAATGAATAAAATATAATGATCTGCTTTGATGTCAGTTCTATCTTTTACTGTAAAGCTTCATTCTGACTGTTCTTATGCCCTGCAAGCAAACGGAGCATTCAGCATTCTCTGATAGGACCAAGGTAACGTATCTGATGAAGGCAATTATACAGCAAGAGCTACAAAATGGTCCCCTAAATATTACATTATACTGTATTAACCCAATGAGTCCCATTTTGGACGTTGAGTTACAGACTTCTTGGTTGTAGCGTTGTATTAGTCTTCTGTATCAACAGATACCAATCATTAGTCTGTGTGATTAACGGGAGATGAGCTAGAATGGTGTTTGAGACGAGGGCAGATCCCGAAGGGGCCCAGGGATGGGTATTTTATACAAAACTTCTGTAGAGTCGAATGATTTGAGCTACAAAAAGCGATCTATGAAAAATTTAGACTTTTTATCTATGATACTCACAGACCACACTACAGTCATTAGAAGGTACGAGGTTCTTCAACAGAACATCATAGGAAATACCAGGACATAGTGTCTTTCATACTGTAAGGGGTTCTTCAACAGAACATCATAGGAAATCCCAGGACATTGTGTCTATAATACTGTAAGGGGTTCTTCAACAGAACAACATAGGAAATCCCAGGACATTGTGTCTATAATACTGTAAGGGGTTCTTCAACAGAACAACATCGGAAATCCCAGGACATTGTGTCTATAATACTGTAATAAGCTCACATAGTTACTGTCACAAACCCCCCACAGTTGTTGCTGACTAGTTGGATATTCATTTCCCACTGAGCAAACCATTTCTGTACTTACAGCTTCATATCAATTCATTTTGATCAGGTTTTCTCTTTGGTGGACCTTATTTTTTTATTGACATTTGTCAAAACTCATGAATGCAACTGTTTATGTCAAATTGTTTTGGGTTCTAATTGTTTTGTGTTCTAATTGTTTTGTCTTCTACTTGTTTTGTGTTCTACTTGTTTTGTGTTCTAATTGTTTTGTGTTCTAATTGTTTTGGGTTCTAATTGTTTTGGGTTCTAATTGTTTTGTGTTCTACTTGTTTTGTGTTCTAATTGTTTTGTGTTCTAATTGTTTTGTGTTCTACTTGTTTTGTGTTTTAATTGTTTTGTGTTCTACTTGTTTTGTGTTCTACTTGTTTTGTGTTCTAATGGTTTTGTGTTCTAATTGTTTTGTGTTCTACTTGTTTTGTCTTCTACTTGTTTTGTGTTCTAATTGTTTTGTGTTCTAATTGTTTTGTGTTCCAATTGTTTTGTGTTCCAATTGTTTTGTGTTCCAATTGTTTTGTGTTCCAATTGTTTTGTGTTCCAATTGTTTTGTGTTCTAATTGTGTTGTGTTCTACTTGTTCTGTGTTCTACTTGTAGCCATTGTAGCCATGGTTGGCCTGAAAATACCACGTTAAACCACTTAATTGTGAGTCTAAATATAAGAGATGGACATGGAGATAAATGAAAGTCAGATAAATGGAAAGTCAATTTTTGCTGGCGTCTCATGATTGATTTAATCATCATAATGTCTCATAGCAGCAGTGTGGTTTGCTCCACTACAGACCAAGTCATTGGCAATGGGAATAGAGGACAATGTTTTCACACCTTCACAGAGCTGGGGGGTAAGGTGTGTGTAAGTGTGTTTTGGTTGAGAGGCTATATTTTGTCATGAAAAGAATGCTAAACACATTGGGGTGCTTAAACCTGGGATATTTTTAGCGATGAAAGACATCCCGAGGGAACTTGGGTGAAATGAAAACACACGTCAGTTTACAAGCCCCCTCAGGGCCCAGAACCAGACTCTCCCTGACAGGAAAAGGTAGGAGGAGGAGTCCCTCCTAAAACACACCAATAACATGCTGTGAGCCAGGCTGCTGAGTTTATGAAGTCTGCTGCTTGCCTCACTGTAAACTGGAGGGAGAGAGAGGGAGATAGAGAGTCACACACAGAGAGAGAGAGATGGATAAAGAGTCACAGAGAGAGAGAGAGAGAGAGAGAGAGAGAGAGAGACACACAGACAGGGAGTGAGGGAGATAGAGGTGCAAAGAGACAGAGAGAGAGAGATAGAGTCACAAACAGAGAGAGATAGAGTCACAGACAGAGAGATAGAGAGTCACAGACAGAGAGAGAGAGTCACAGACAGAGAGAGAGATAGAGAGTCACAGACAGAGAGAGAGAGAGATAGAGTCACAAACAGAGAGAGATGGAGACTCACAGACAGAGAGAGAGAGTCACAGACAGAGAGAGATAGAGAGTCACAGACAGAGAGATAGAGAGTCACAGACAGAGAGTCACAGACAGAGAGAGATAGAAAGTCCTGATAAAACATGATAGTTCAGCTGTCTGTTGGCGATCCCTTGTTGACACTTCCGTCCCCATTATGGGCATGTATATGGATGTAATTGGGAGGGAACACACACACCGTCTGGTATATGCTGTCACACAAACACACGCAAGTACACACACAACACAGCACTATACACTGAAGTGTGGACGTCTGGTGGGTGGCTCTTGGACCACTTCTCTGTTTGGCAGGGATACTTTACCTTCTGTTCACTCAGGTGGATGGGGCTTCTCTTTCCGCTGGGGAATTTATTGAGCACAATTATTTCACAGGTGTGTTCACAGTATTCATAGCAGTACATAGACCAGCAACTCAAACATTCCTGAGTGTACAGAGAACCAAATGAAAGGTCCAAAAAAAGAAAGGCTTTAAAATACGAATTTAAAAAACAAGCTCTATAATGTCTCATCAATACATACAAATGTAATTATCTGCTGTCCTCTCACAGGTACCAAGCTAGGTGGTATTTGTCATTTGTAGACCGTCATGTGATCTCCCAAATGCACAGATTAGTTTTCTAGCCTTTACTGCCACCTAGTGATTAACAGGCAATCATACTAACGAGAAGAAACGTCACACTCTCATTATATCCCCATTGTAAATGTACAAGCTTGCCAAGTAGAGTGGTATACATTCCAAACTATTATACTATTACCAAAATGGATAAAAAGATACATTTATCAGACAATATTTTCATAATAACTATTTGTACTTACTTTGGATCCCCTGTAGTTCCTGCCAAGACAGCAGCTATTCTTCCTGTGGTCCAGCAACATTACTCAGAGGACATTCAGCCAACTTGACACAACTGTGGGAAGCATTGAAGTAAACATGGACCAGCATCCCTGTGGAACGCTATCAACGACTTGTAAAGTCCATGCTTCGAAGAATTGAGGCTCTTCTCAATATTAGGAAGGTGTCCCTGATGTTGTGTACAATTAAAAACCAGACATTACATTTCGCAACACATTGAGTGTGGGCCCTCAGCCCACATACTGCATCTACAACACGACATCTATCTGTATGTGTGTATTGTACGTATGTTATATTGTGTGTGTATATGCGTGTCTGTGTTTGTGTCTCTTCACAGACCCTGCTGTTCTATAAGGTGTATTTGTATCTGTTTTTTAACATCTGATTCTACTGCTTGAGTGAGTTACTTGATGTGGAATAGAGTTCCATGTAGTCATGGCTCTATGTAGTACTGTGCGCCTCCCATAGTCTGTTCTGGACTTGGGGCCTGTGAAGAGACCTCTGGTGGCATGTCTTGTGGGGTATGCATGGGTGTCTGAGCTGTGTGCCAGTAGTTTAGATAGACAGCTTGGTGCATTCAACATGTCAATACCTCTCATAAATAAAAGTAGTGATGAAGTCAATCCCTCCTCCCCTTTGAGCCAGGAGAGATTGACATGCATATTATTAATGTTGGTTATCTGTGTACATCCAAGGGCCAGCCGTTCTGGGCCAGTTGTAATTTTCCTAAATTTCTCTTTGTGGCACCTGACCTGACACGACTGAACAGTAGTCAAGGTGGACAAAACAGGGCCTGTAGGACCTGCCTTGTTGATAGTGTTGTTAAGAAGGCAGAGCATCGCTTTATTAAAGACAGACTTCTCCACATCTTAGCTAGTGTTGTATCATTAGGTTTGGACCATGACAGTTTACAATCCAGCGTTACTCCAAGCAGATTAGTCAGCTCAACTTTCTTATTTATTACAATATTTAGTTGGGGTTTAGGTTTTAGTCAATGATTTGTCCAGTGATTTTAGTTTTTGAAATGAAACTCTTCTGGGCCAACTGTCATTTTCATAACAATACTACCAGTAAATAAACTATTGGGAGCACCAAAATCATTCATTTTCATGGCAACAGGATCATATTATCTTTGTGTTTATTTGTGCTAATTACCACCGAAACAGCAGCTGCCCTCTTCAACCCTACAACCCCACCCCCATTCCTTCCCTCTATTTTCCTTCATCTCTTTCCCAAGCCTCTAATATCGACTGTATAACCCCAACCCTCCCGTCCTACCTCTCACCGTCCCCCTCTCCATCTCTTCCATATCCTTCCCCTCTTCTACCCCACCCTATCTTCACTCTCTTCCCCACCCCCTCAACACCTTCCTACCCCATCTCCTCTCTCCTTCCCCTATCCTCCCAATCCTCTGAGGACTGATCAGAGCCTGTGTGTCGACAGTATGTCTGCCACTACACCCATTAGCCATTCATTCCCTGCTGTTGCCGCCTCCTCCCTGTCTGTCCAGCTGGTTTACATGGTTTCTGATCAACTGAGAACCTGTGATATATGTTCCATGACAGGCTGTGCATCCCCTGTTTTTAACAGGAAGAAAAAGAAGAAGACACGGCATCTTTCCACATGATTCCCCCTCTCTCTCTCTCTCTCTGTCTCTCTCTCTCTCTCTCTCTCTCACTCTCTCTCTCTCTCTCTCTCTCTCTCTCTCTCCTTCTGTAGTGTGATTGAGAGGAGCGTCTGTGCCTGACATGAAGAGTCTGGTCCTTTGTGTCCATATGTAAATGTGCCCTTTTCCACCACAGGTTTGAGAGATGGAGATGATAATTGTTTATGATTGCTCTGTGACATTTCCATATGGTTGATGAGTGGTGACCCAAGACACTCACATCTGTCCAGACCCAACCGTCTGAACCTTCAGAGTGTACAGGGCATTCGGAAAGTATTCAGACCCTTCGTCTTTTTCCACATTTTGTTACGTTCCAGCCTTATTCTAAAATTGCTTAAATTGTTTTTTTTTTTTACACACAATACCCCATAATGACAAAGCAAAAACAGGTTTTTAGACATTTTTGCTACTGAAATACCTTATTTACATAAGTGTTCAGACAGTTTGCTATGAGACTCAAAATTGAGCTCAGGAGCATCCTGTTTCCATTGATCATCCTTGAAATGTTTCTACAACTTGGTTAAATTCAATTGATTGGACATGATTTAGAAAGGCACACACCTGTCTATATAAGGTCCCGCAGTTGACAGTGCATGTCAGAGCAAAAACCAAACCATGAGGTTGAAGGAATTGTCCATAGAGTTCCGAGACAGGATTGTGTTGAGGCACAGATCTGGGGAAGGGTACCAAAAAATGTCTGCAGCATTGAAGGTCCCCAAGAACACAGTGGCCTCCATCATTCTTAAATGGAAGAAGTTTGGAACCACCAAGACTCTTACTAGACCTGGCCGCCCCGGCCAAACTGAGCAATCGGAAGAGATGGGCCTTGGTCATCTCTAAGAAGATCTGCAGAGAAGAATGGGAGAAACTCCCCAAATACAGCTGTGCTAAGCTTGTAGCGTCATACCCAAGAAGACTATTGTCACGTATACTCCCTCTCCGGCCTCTAGGACATCAGGCTGCTGATTATCCCACCTGTCACCATCGTCTCGCGCACCTGGGCCTCATGACACTCACCTGGACTCCATCACCTCCTTGATTATCTTCCCTATATCTGTCACCTCCCCTTGGTTCTTTCCTCGGGTGTTATTGACTCTGTTTTCGGTGCATTGTTTGTGTTGCGTGTTTATTGTTTAACTTCTTTATTAAAACACTCCCTGAACCTGCTTCCCGACTCTCAGCGCACTCTTTACAACTAGAGGTTGTAATCGCTGCCAAAAGTGCTTCAACAAGTACTGAGTAAAGGGTCTGAATACTTATGTAAATGTGGTATTTCAGTTTTTTTTATTTAAATTTATTTGCTAACATTTCTAAAACCCTGTTTTTGCTTTGTCATTATGGGGTATTGTGTGTTGATTGATGCAGGCAATAAAACTAACTTTTTTTAGAATAAGTAATAAAGTAACAAAATGTGGAAAGAGGTCACAATAATAAGAAGAGACTTGCTTGGGCCAAGAAACACGAGCAACGGACATTAGACCAGTGGAAATCTGTCCTTTTGTCTGATGAGTCGATATCTTAGATTTTTGGTTCCAACAGCCATGTCTATGTAAGACGCAGAGTAGGTGAAAGGATGATCTTTGCATGTGTGGTTCCCAATGTGAAGCATGGAGGAGGTATGATGGTGTTTTGCTGGTGACATTGTCTGTGATTTATTTAACCAGCATGGCTACCACAGCATTCTGCAGCGACACGTCCTCCCATCTGGTTTGAGCTTAGTGGGACTATCATTTGTTTTTCAGCAGGACAATGACCTAAAACACACCTCCAGTCTATGTGAGGGCTATTTGATGAATGTCGTGGGAATATTGGTTCAAATATTTCTCAGATACTGGAACTTGTGAATTCAAAGAGACTTCATTACAAAAGTAATGAAGCTGAGCAAATCCATGGAAGAACTGATCTCTCCAGTCTCAGCACTCTCCTTTTATACCGTTTTACTCTTACATAACAAAGTTACTCATGTCATGATGTGGCCCTTTCCGGGTATAGATCATGGCTTCCCACTCTCTCCTACACCCAGGTTCTGTTATCTCAGGTTGTAAATTCCTGGCAGAGACTCTCTCTCCCTGGCCATGCAGAAAGACAAACACATGGCAATTTCAGGTGGCCAACTGCTAAATCCCCAAATTGGGAATTTAAAACAAAATGTCCACTTGTGAGAAGGTGGGAATGGTCCGTGGACACTTAAGGGATGGGTATGACGAGTGTGTTTTATTTGGTGACCTCAGAGATGACAAGAGACACACAACTACAGTAGGGCAAAAAAGTATTTAGTCAGTCACCAATTGTGCAAGTTCTCCCACTTAAAAATATGAGAGAGGCCTGTAATTTTCATCATAGGTACACTTCAACTATGACAGACAAAATGAGAAAAAAAATCCAGAAAATCACATTGTAAAATTTTTAATGAATTTATTTGCAAATTATGGTGGAAAATAAGTATTTGGTCAATAACAACAGTTTTTCTTCTTTTTCATTACTTTGTTATATACCCTTTGTTGGCAATGACAGAGGTCAAACATTTTCTGTAAGTCTTCACAAGGTTTTCACACACTGTTGCTGGTATTTTGGCCCATTCCTCCATGCAGATCTCCTCTAGAACACTGATGTTTTGGGGCTGTTGCTGGGCAACACGGACTTTCAACTCCCTCCAAAGATTTTCTATGGGGTTGAGATCTGGAGACTGGCTAGGCCACTCCAGGACCTTGAAATGCTTCTTACGAAGCCACTCTTTCGTTGCCCGGGCGGTGTGTTTGGAATCATTGTCATGCTGAAAGACCCAGCCACGTTTCATCTTCAATGCCTTTGCTGATGGAAGGAGGTTTTCACTCAAAATCTCACGATACATGGCCCCATTCATTCTTTCCTTTACACGGATCAGTCGTCCTGGTCCCTATGCAGAAAAAAATCCCCAAAGCATGATGTTTCCGCCCCCATGCTTCACAGTGGGTATGGTGTTCTTTGGATGCAACTCAGCATTCTTTGTCCTCCAAACATGACGAGTTGAGTTTTTACCAAAAAGTTATATTTTGGTTTGATCTGACCATATGACATTCTCCCAATATTTTTCTGGATCATCCAAATGCTCTCTAGAAAACTTCAGACGGGCCTGGACATGTACTGGCTAAAGCAGGGGGACACGTCTGGCACTGCAGGATTTGAGTCCCTGGCGGCGTAGTGTGTTACTGATGGTAGGCTTTGTTACTTTGGTCTCAGCTCTCTGCAGGTCATTCACTAGGTCCCCCCGTGTGGTTCTGGGAGTTTTGCTCACCGTTCTTGTGATCATTTTGACCCCACGGGGTGAGATCTTGCGTGGAGCCCCAGATCGAGGGAGATTATCAGTGGTCTTGTATGTCTTCCATTTCCTAATAATTGCTCCCACAGTTGATTTCTTCAAACCAAGCTGCTTACCTATTGCAGATTCAGTCTTCCCAGCCTGGTGCAGGTCTACAATTTTGTTTCTGGTGTTCTTTGACAGCTCTTTGGTCTTGGCCATAGGAGAGTTTGGAGCGTGACTGTTTGAGGTTGTGGACAAGTGTATTTTATACTGATAACAAGTTCAAACAGGTCCATTCACATGGGCTCAGCCTTCATTCTGCTTACACACGTCTAATATTTAATCCCATATTGATTCTGTTTCACTACTTCTGGGAAAACAGTATTGATACTGGAAAATCACCAAATCACTAGAAATTATCCTACATGGAGTGCTGCATCAGATGACCAGGCCTCCACAATCACCCGACCTTAACCCAATTGAGATGGTTTGGGATGAGTTGGACCACAGAGTGAAAGAAAATCAGAAAACAAGTGCCCGGCATATGTGGGAACTCCTTCAAGATAGTTGGAAAAGCATTCCTCATGAAGCTGGTTGAGAGAATGCTAAGAGTGTGCAAAGCTGTCATCAAGGCAAAGAGTGGCTACTTTGAAGAATCTAAAATATTAAATATATTTTGATTTTACACTTTTTTGGTTGCTACATGATTCCATATGTGTTATTTCACAGTTTTGATGTCTTCACTATCATTCTACAGTGTAGAAAATAGTCATAAAAAAATATATAAAAAACTTGAATGAGTAGATGTGTGCAAACTTTTCACCGGTACTTTATATATATATATATATATATATACAACATATGTTTAAAACCTATCAAATATGCTTCTTTAGAGGTTCCTACACAAGTACATATTTTTTTATTGTCAAGTTATCTCTATTCAAAAAATGTATCTTACCCTTCACTCACACCATGAACTCAGGTCGCTCTGCTTCCTGAAAGATAATATGGGGTGGGGGAGTGAGGGGCAAAACATTTTCTGTTGCCTGAGGGAAAGGGTCTGCAGTAGAAAGTTAAAGGGTCATTTTCCTCAAAAAATAATTTTTCACATCCACTATTTACAGTGGGGCAAAAAAGTATTTAGTCAGCCACCATTTGTGCAAGTTCTCCCACTTAAAAAGATGAGAGAGGCCTGTAATTTTCATCATAGGTACACTTCAACTATGACAGACAAAATTAGAAGAAAAAAAATCCAGAAAATCACATTGTAGGATTTTTAATGAATTTATATGCAAATTATGGTGGACAATAAGTAATAAATAAATATTTGTGTTTTTTTTGCCAATTTTGACAGCACACTTGTTGTTTGTGTACATTGATTTTATAATGTTGTATGTTTTTCCCCCCAACACCACTTTCTATCAATTTGTATAGCAGACCCTCATGCCAAATTGAGTCAAAAGCTTTTTTGAAATCAGCAAAGCATGACAAGACTTTGCCTTTGTTTTGGTTTGTTTCTTTGTCATTTAGGGTGTGCAGGGTGAATACGTGGTCTGTCGCTCTCTCTCTCTCTCTCTCTACAGGATCATTACATGTGACAATCGACTATTGCTCACCATTGCTTATTAGGATTTGATATATCGAGACAATAAAAAATTCTCCCATGTGACTGGGATGGAATGCAGCGAAGACGCTTGTCTGAGCCCACAGCAGCCCAGCACCTCCTCATAGGTAGCCTGCCCTTGTGTGTTTTTTTTAAACTACTCTTGACCTCTGCTAATCTTGATTTGGTATGTGACAGTCTGCATGACGACATCCGTGTCACATGTCACATTCAAAACAACTGTGAACCCTAAAAATTAAGAGGTAAAATCATGACGTCAGTGATCTTCAGGTTGGAAAGTTGGAGCTCTAGAATGAGGCCCGGATTCCAGAGTTGGAATTCAGATTTAGAATCACTAGCACAGAGAGGCTGCTGCCTACATACAGACTTGAAATAATTGGCCACTTTAATAAATGGAACACTAGTCACTTTAATAATGTTTACATATCTTGCATTACTCATCTCATATGTATAATGTATACTGTATTCTGTTCTATACTATCTATTGCATCTTAGCCTATGCTCTAAATTGCTCATCCATATATATATATATATGTTTTATTCTATTCCTTTACTTAGATTTGTGTGTATTAGGTATTTGTTGGGAAATTGTTAGACATTACTTGTTAGATATTGCTGCACTGTCGAACTAGAAGGACAAGCATTTCGCTACACTTGCAATAGCATCTACTAAACACTTATATGTGACCAATAACATTTGATTAGATTTTTTTTCAGAGTTCCCAGTTGTTTTGAACGCAATGAAGTCGGAAGTTTGAGATTTCCGAGTTACCAGTTCCTGAGTTCCCAGTTGTTTGAAATGCGACACAAGGCCTTTCACTTTATCTAAGCGCATAATGATGTAGTGGAGACATAGCACACCCATCTCTTCTCTTTAATCATGAAGAATGCTTCAGGCAACGCCATTCTCAAATATAATAGGCTAATGCATAGCCTACACAACACTTTCTCATTGAAGTGTTGCTGTCATCTAACCTAGATTACAGGTAATGCTGAAACTAAAAGATATGATGATCACAGTGCAGAATAACTAAAACAACACTCAGCTATGAGTCCGCCACGTCGTTTGTTCTGAAACAAACACATTTTGGACTGGATGGCTTCTCCGGTCGCCCAATGAAATAGCGCCCCCCCCCCCCAATCGAAGAGGACGCGGCAGAGACTCTGCTGCCTGTCAGTTTCTTCCCGGATCTGAGCTCCTGAGCGCCCGTAGATGCAGTGCTGTTGATCCAGGTGTGAGTCTTGAAGGTTAATCGGACGGACGGATCGTCTGCTATTGCAGGTAAGAAGATGAACAGCTTCATTGATTCTATGTCTTATTTTATTATTTCTAGAAAATCTGGGTCTATGCAGCAATGGGCAAAAGCGAGGGAATCAGTGTTGTTTCCAGTGATTGAGATGGGAATGTAGTGATGGAACCTACCGCAATGCAGAATCGTAGACAATTTTGACAAGTTTGTGCAACATGCGTTCTCGTTCTATTCTGCCCAACTGCAAAACTGAGATTTTAGAGATGATCTTGAAGGGATGCTGTTTTCACGTTGATGGAAAACATTATTCTGGGTGAAATTAGAGGCATGCATTTTTTCTTCAACAGACAGACAGATCAGAGCGCTGGCTGCATGGTTTTTGAGGGGAGGGATAGTGTGATTGTATTTGATCCACATTACGGATGATTAAACACCTGTGTGCTTAATTCATTATGTCATTCATAAAACCTTGAACGTATAAAATTGCCTACCGGTGGCATAATATTGATACCATTAGAGGTGGTTATTTTAGGGGCTATTCGCTTGTCCTTTCCTGATCATTTATTAAGCTAAAAATACAGCCGGCTACCCACTTCCAACAGTCCAATCCCTGCAAGATGAATATGCCTTTTCATTATTATTCTTTGCGTACGGCAGGAGATATAGGTCGCTGGGTTCATTGTAATTTCAAAACATCAGGAAACCACCTCATTCCGCTATAATGTCAGACAGGTTGTCAGCAAAGGTACCATGGGCGCGTCCTGTCTGGTTTTTCTCGGTTTTCTAGCTACTGGACGTTTACTGTATGCGCTATAAACGATACATTATAACTGGACACGCTGGACTACAAAATAATTATCATTTTGAATTCCTGCTTTAGTTAATTGCAGCTAGAATTTCTTTCTGCATGACGTGTACAGGTGCTTCCGAGATCAAAGTCATTACTGCAACCCATAGCAACACTGTTACACAGTAGGTGTAGTGAAGCTTTCTCCAGTCAACAGTGGGAGTGCTTAGCTGTCTATTAGATAACTTAGCGTTCGTACAGTATTTGTTACATCTGAAAGACTGACATCTGAGATACCTGAAAGATTGACAACTGAAGGACCTGGGCAGGGTGTCAATATTGAACCTGTAGCAGATACATTGGCTTGTTTTGTAGGGGCTGAATTTTAGAAACTGGACTACTAATGCATCTCCAGCTGTCCTATGACCTGTTGTATACCATAGCAGACCTGGGTTCAAATAGTATTTGTTTTCTTTCAGATAATTCAGCTACTTGATTAAGCTTTCTTGGCACTATGGAGCCAATGTAATGGTTCCACAAGTACAAACCACGCCCATCCAGCGCTCCAGGCAGTCTCAATCAAATTCTCAAAACATTTGAAATAAATCAATTACCCTTGAACCCAGCCCAGGTCTGCGTCTTTGGCTTTACATTGCCAGGCAGAGCTGGATGGAAATGAAGTTTGGATATTTTACATAAGTTCTTCCCTCTGTGCTTTGGAACAGGGTCAGCCCGAGCAGTCTGTCAGCCAGGCTAGATGAGGAACACTTTAAATAACAGTCACTGGCCCTCCAAGACATGGCTGGCTCGGCCCAGGCAGCGCTGTGTGTCCTATCATGCATTTCAAATTGGCAACCTCAGTGGGATTGGAGCGGTCATTGGGTTTGAGGTGTCCTCTGTCAGTGTTACTGTGATTCAATTGAACCCAGAGATATGGTAAGATAAGAAATCCATTGAGGAAGGCTCAGCAACCCGAAATGCCAGGGCTGGCTACTTTTGAATTCAATAAATGAAAAAGTTGGCAAGGAAGAAAAAAAACAAATCCTGTGTGCATCGGCACCCTATCCGTTTTTACAGAGATAGGACTCAACAGAAACTCCTCTCTCTTTCATTGGCAGTAGGGTCTGATATTCATGATGAGTTATAGGGATGAAACCCACGCAGAAGCAGAAGTGATTGGTGTTTGGTATGTGTAGAAGCAGAAGTGTTTGGTGTTTGGTATGTGTAGAAGCAGAAGTGTTTGGTGTTTGGTATGTGTAGAAGCAGAAGTGATTGGTGTTTGGTATGTGCAGAAGCAGAAGTGTTTGGTGTTTGGTACGTGCAGAAGCAGAAGTGATTGGTGTTTGGTATGTGCAGAAGCAGAAGTCTTTGGTACATCAGATCTATGCCTGTGGCATGTCAACCAGTTGAGTAGAAGAGACCACACTCATTGGCTAGAAAGAGTCCACACTCATTGGCCACGAAGAGACCACACTCATTGGCTACGAAGAGTCCACACTCATTGGCCACGAAGAGACCACACGCATTGGCCACGAAGAGACCACACTCATTGGCCACGAAGAGACCACACTCATTGGCTATGAAGAGACCACACTCATTGGCTATGAAGAGACCACACTCATTGGCTATGAAGAGACCACACTCATTGCCTACGAAGAGACCACACTCATTGGCTATGAAGAGACCACACTCATTGGCTATGAAGAGACCACACTCATTGGCTACGAAGAGACCACACTCATTGCCTACGAAGAGACCACACTCATTGGCTATGAAGAGACCACACACATTGGCTACAACATAGATCTTGGCCCTGCTACATGGTCCAAGCCAAACACACAATGGCAAAGCCATCAAAACATGGACCGTATGTGTATTTTCAGACTGATATAGTTGGAGTGTTGCTGGTTTTTGGACTACTTCAGGTCCACAGCACAGTTGACTTTATGTAATGATACTCACTAGAGACATGTTGTTGGTGTAATATTACTGAATTGGTACAGATTCCTAACAAACTGACTAACCCTATTAGTTCTTAATCAGTGATTTCCAAAGCAGGAAAGTCGAGGTCCTGGACGGCTGCCATTTAAGATCAAGGTACTCTCTAAGGACTTTCTGCGAGATTAGATTTGTCCCAAGATGTTCCTTCCCAAATCCAAACTTTCCAAAGCTCTTTGGCAGAGAGTCAATGCATTAGCTGAGAGAGAGCTAAGATAGCCAGTCTGGAGATTTGGGTTTGATAATGAAGGTACTCTGGGACTCCAAGTGGCTGGCAAGCCTGGCATTTGGCATCAGAGGGGTTAGATTGTTAGGCAATGTTTGTTTGGTCACATGGAAGGCAATGTTGGCCATTCAAGAAGAAAGACATTTCCAGATTTGTTGTTATTGAAAATGAACACACTTACTCAAGGGAGGTCTCTAAAACACAGCATGTTGAACGATCGGCAGACAAACGCTATATCCACACTCGGTGTGATGTGCGAGAGCCTTAAGGCTAAATTCATGGTGGTGGAGTTGAACTCCCCTTTCTGCCATTTCCCCCCATCCTGCTGACAAACATGTGATGCTTTTGTCTCGATGATCTCTTTAGATTGATGCTCTTGTCTCGATGATCTCTTTAGATTGATGCTCTTGTCTCGATGATCTCTTTAGATTGTCCAGCTATTTCACCAAAGTCTCGATCAATAGAGAGAGGATCACTAATGGTACGACTAGCTGTCTAGCTGTGAGACACACAGAGACACGACGTCTTCATCTTCTTCTCGGTTTGCTCAGACACAGACCCCTCCACTGTTCAATTCAGAGCAAGAGAAAGACCCTCAGTCTCTACTGCCATCTCCGTGCTCTGTGCTCTGGCTTATCTCTGAATGTGTATAGTCCCTCCCTCCCTGCCAATATCTGTCTGTGCTGCAGGCCTGTCATTATCTCTGTTTGTGGGTTATTCTTCACTCTCCTCGCTCAGAATGCTTGGTCCCACTGGGCCATTGGGCTTCTGTTCAACCCTAGAGGGGTTGAAAAGGGACCCTCAGTCAGTTCTCAGTGCCTTATCTGTATCTGTATAGACCCTACTGCAAATATCTGTATCTATAGTCCCTACTGCCAATATCTGTATCTATAGTCCCTACTGCAAATATCTGTATCTATAGTCCTTACTGCCAATATCTGTATCTATAGTCCCTACTGCCAATATCTGTATGTGCCACAGGCTTGTCATTCTCTGTCTCTCAGGGATCTCCTCCACCCTCTGTCTCTCAGGGTTCTCCTCCACCCTCTGTCTCTCAGGGTTCTCCTCCACCCTCTGTCTCTCAGGGTTCTCCTCCACCCTCCACCTGGTTTGCGGCTTGAATTCAGATTCTATTTCTGGTGCCATTGTTGTGTTGCCTAGTGCCTACCAGTTTCCAATGACTTCAAATGCTTGAGTTTGTTGCTAGGGCTTAGAAGGGCTAGTT
Organism: Oncorhynchus clarkii lewisi; assembly: GCF_045791955.1. Taxonomy (NCBI): domain Eukaryota; kingdom Metazoa; phylum Chordata; class Actinopteri; order Salmoniformes; family Salmonidae; genus Oncorhynchus; species Oncorhynchus clarkii. Next base: position 87,173,939 of record NC_092148.1, on the reverse strand, counting down.
ATTTTTGCACATCTTTAAAGGTCCAATGCAACAGTTTTTATCTCAATATCGTATCATTTCTGGGTAACAATTGAGTACCATTCTGTGATTGTTTTCAATTAAAATTGTTTAAAAAATTGCATTTTAGCAAAGAGCAATTTCTCAAGCAAGAATTTTGTTTGGAACTCTCTTTCTTATTGGTTTATTAACTAATTTACCGCCTGGTGATGTCACCAAGCAGTGCAAAACTTTCAGTTTCAGGAGGACTTTTCAAACAGCTCTTACACTAAAAGGGCATTATCATAATTGTCACAATTTGACAGTATTATTGAAATCTCAGAGTGTGAAAAAATATATAAAATACAGGCCAATCTAGTTTTTGACTGTACTGGACCTTTAAGGACTGTTATCAAGGCACTCAACTTGAAGAGATAAACGGATGCGTTTAGTGTGTTTTTATGTATTGTGTATGTGCGCGTGCGTACATGCATGTGCATGTCAAGTGTGTGTGTGTGTGTGTGTGTAGTGCATGTGTGACTCATCGAGCCGTGAAGCCCTGCATTCCGTGATTTGTGTCCGCACCATCTATAGCTACACTATGATACAGGCTACCATACCACTGCAGAGACCTTTACACTATGATATAGACTACCATACCACTGCAGAGATCTTTACACTATGATATAGACTACCATACCCCTGCAGAGACCTTTACACTATGATACAGACTACCATACCCCTGCAGAGACCTAGATGTTATAATCATTACTTTACATTTTGGTTTGTAACTGAGTGTTGGTTGTACAATTACTTAAATAGCCTTGCTTTCCATAACACTTGATGAAAACATCATCAGATTTGGACTGTTGCTTAGTAAGTTACTTTCTATGGGTTTGTTACTGGGTTCAATTTGACAAGAGGATTGAACCTTTCTATGGTTCGTCTCTTGACTTCCTATCTGCCTCTGAGATATTTTTAGTTTTTACAATACAAAGTACATCTTTGGGGAGATGTGCACCTAATTTAGAAGTAGATTACAAAGGGTGGCCCTTCCACTGCTAATTTAAGTTTTAGAGATTGCTCCCTCTCTCTCTCGCTCTCTGACATGTTATGTTCTGTACTCTTTCTTTCTCTCTCTCTTTCCCTTCTCTCTCTCTCTCATAATATTGGTCTGTGACCGCTAAAGCCACGTCAATGACAGCGTGAGTGCCAACTATTTTGGTGGCTTAGCATCTTACGCTTATCAGTCTTGGCTCCAATATTTTCAATTTCGTTCCCTGACAATATCAAAAGCTATTTTGTTCCTTCTAATAGCTAATTCTATTTTGGTGGCTACATACTGGATGCTAAAAAGGTTACTCCATAACGATGATCAGAAGGAAACTCTGACCTAGTCAACAGGGAAAGGCGAGTTTTCACTAATTAGTAAGTAGATTTTAAGTCTCTTAATGTGGTGTGGTGTGGACATGTTAATTAACGTGGGTGCTTAAAGTGTCAAGTTTACCTATGTGTACCAGCTATGTAGCATAAAGATTATTTTACATTACTCATTGTGTGGGCTGTATTCTCACTGGGGAGGCTAGAACCATCTGTTTAGCTGGATATTATAGGCCTAGATTTTGTCCAATACATTATCCAAATATAATTTATTTGGAAAATGCACATATAGGTTATGTATATCAAGGTAGAGAAACTCTATTCCTATGTCGTTTCCCCCCCCAAAAAAGTGTATCCTTACGGAAAAAAACATGTGAATTTCACATGCTAACACGTAAAGTGTCCCAAAAAAACATGTGAATTTCACATGCTAACACGTAAAGTGTCCCAAAAAAACATGTGAATTTCACATGCTAACACGTAGTGTCCCAAAAAAACATGTGAATTTCACATGCTAACACGTAAAGTGTCCCAAAAAAACATGTTTTCATGCGATCTTATGTGAAGTCAATGTGATAGCATGTGACAACATGAAACTACACGTTGAAGTGTTCCAAAAACACGTTTTCTCATGTGAACTTTCATGTGAAATAATGCGATTTTCCACATGTGAAAGGGTAAGACACTATAGAGAGCTTTTCTTACTCGAGAAAGAGCAAGCATGGATTGTTGACTAAGGTACATACAGTGAGCTCCAAAAGTATTGGGACAGTGACACATTTGTTGTTTTGGCTCTCTACTCCAGCACTTTGGATGTGAAATGATTCAGTGACTATGAGGTTAAAGTTCAGACTGTCAGCTATAATTGGAGGGTATTTTCATCCATGAACCGTTTAGAACATGTGTTAAACTCATTCCACAGAGGGCCGAGTGTCTGCGGGTCTTTGCTCCAACCTTGTACTTGATGGATGAATTAAGGTCACTAATTAGTAAGAATTCCCCTCACCTGGTTGTCTTGCTCTTAATTGAAAGGAAAAAAACAAAACCAGCAGACACTCTGCCCTCCGTGGAATGAGTTTGACACCCCTGATTAAAAAATTACAGCACTTATTTTTTTACCAAAAGACAAATTCACTTTTATGTGTCTTAAAGTAGTACAATTTTACTATTTGGTCCCATAATCCTAGCACACAATGACCACATCAGTCTTGTGACTACAAACTTGTTGAATGCATTTGCTGTTTGTTTTGGTTGTGTTTCAGATGAATTTGTGCCCAATAGAAATAATTGGTAAATAATGTATTTTCATTATGTGTCACGCCCTGACCTTAGATATCCTTTTTATGTCTCTATTTGGTTTGGTCAGGGTGTGAGTTGGGGTGGGTATTCTATACTCTATAATTTGTATTTCTATGTTTGGCCGGGTAGGGTTCTCAATCAGGGACAGCTGTCTATCGTTGTCTCTGATTGAGAACCATACTTAGGTAGCCCTTTTTACCACCTGTCTTTGTGGGGAGTTGACTTTGTTTATGGCACATAGCCTTTAGCGTCACGGTTTGTTCTGTAGTGTTTATTGTTTTGTTCTGTAGTGTTTATTGTTTTGTTCTGTAGTGTTTATTGTTTTGTTCTGTAGTGTTTATTGTTTTGTTCTGTAGTGTTTATTGTTTTGTTCTGTAGTGTTTATTGTTTTGTTCTGTAGTGTTTATTGTTTTGTTCTGTAGTGTTTATTGTTTTGTTCTGTAGTGTTTATTGTTTTGTTCTGTAGTGTTTATTGTTTTGTTCTGTAGTGTTTATTGTTTTGTTCTGTAGTGTTTATTGTTTTGTTCTGTAGTGTTTATTGTTTTGTTTGTCTTCATTTCTAATAAAAATAATATGTACGCTCACCACGCTGCACCTTGGTCCTCTTCATTCAACGGCCGTGACATTATGGAGTCACTTTTATTGTAAATAAGAATATGTAAATGTAAATACATATGTTTCTCAACACTTCTACATTAATGTGGATGATTACAAATAGTCCTAAATTAATCGTGGATAATGATGAGTGAGAAAATTACAGAGGCATAAATATCATGCCCCATCAAAAATGGCTAGCATGTCTTGGGGGCATGATATTTGTGTGTCTAACTTTTTTGGAGCTCACTCTAAATGCTAATGAGTAGTGGACCTCTTGTTTAGTAAAACTGTTTATATTCTCACCTTGGCAGTCACAGTGTAACAAAAAAGTTATAAACAACAAGCAGATAAACTGTTGAATGTTGATTTCTTGTCCAAATATTATGTGGCTAACCTAGAAGCCACACATTTGAAGGATTCCCTTTCTCATGCCCGAACAGATGATTTTGTATGATTAGTGGTTTGTGGGTTTCTGTTTGCTATTGCCTTCTCTATTCAAACAGTCACATCTGTCATCTCTGCTGTCGAGATATGATAAGAATTCAGACACCCTATTCCACTAGAACCATGGTTTCTGAGCTCAGACTGGCTCCCTCTGAGAGGCTTTGTGAATACAGGCCCTGATGTGTTGCTGTGCATTTGATGAAGCTGTTAGTTAAATACTCATTCTCAGCAATGTTTAATCCTATTTAGATAAACCCTTTACTAATCTGTCCTCATTGTCATGATATCTTCTGTACATGTATACGCACACGCTTATTCAGTGGTAGTTTATATTCCCTTATTCAGTGGTAGTTTATATTCCCTTATTCAGTGGTAGTTTATATTCCCTTATTCAGTGGTAGTTTATATTCCCTTATTCAGTGGTAGTTTATATTCCCTTATTCAGTGGTAGTTTATATTCCCTTATTCAGTGGTAATTTATATTCCCTTATTCGGTGGTAGTTTATATTCCCTTATTCAGCGGTAGTTTATATTCCCTTATTCAGTGGTAGTTTATATTCCCTTATTCAGTGGTAGTTTATATTCCCTTATTCAGTGGTAGTTTATATTCCCTTATTCAGTGGTAGTTTATATTCCCTTATTCAGTGGTAGTTTATATTCCCTTATTCAGTGGTAGTTTATATTCCCTTATTCAGTGGTAGTTTATATTCCCTTATTCAGTGGTAGTTTATATTCCCTTATTCAGTGGTAGTTTATATTCCCTTATTCAGTGGTAGTTTATATTCCCTTATTCAGTGGTAGTTTATATTCCCTTATTCAGTGGTAGTTTATATTCCCTTATTCAGTGGTAGTTTATATTCCCTTATTCAGTGGTAGTTTATATCCCCTTATTCAGTGGTAGTTTATATTCCCTTATTCAGTGGTAGTTTATATTCCCTTATTCAGTGGTAGTTTATATTCCCTTATTCAGTGGTAGTTTATATTCCCTTATTCAGTGGTAGATTATATTCCCTTATTCAGTGGTAGTTTATATTCCCTTATTCAGTGGTAGTTTATATTCCCTTATTCAGTGGTAGTTTATATTCCCTTATTCAGTGGTAGTTTATATTCCCTTATTCAGTGGTAGTTTATATTCCCTTATTCAGTGGTAGTTTATATTCCCTTATTCAGTGGTAGTTTATATTCCCTTATTCAGTGGTAGTTTATATTCCCTTATTCAGTGGTAGTTTATATTCCCTTATTCAGTGGTAGTTTATATTCCCTTATTCAGTGGTAGATTATATTCCCTTATTCAGTGGTAGTTTATATTCCCTTATTCAGTGGTAGTTTATATTCCCTTATTCAGTGGTAGTTTGTATTCCCTTATTCAGTGGTAGTTTATATTCCCTTATTCAGTGGTAGTTTATATTCCCTTATTCAGTGGTAGTTTATATTCCCTTATTCAGTGGTAGTTTATATTCCCTTATTCAGTGGTAGTTTATATTCCCTTATTCAGTGGTAATTTATATTCCCTTATTCAGTGGTAGTTTATATTCCCTTATTCAGCGGTAGTTTATATTCCCTTATTCAGCGGTAGTTTATATTCCCTTATTCAGTGGTAGTTTATATTCCCTTATTCAGCGGTAGTTTATATTCCCTTATTCAGCGGTAGTTTATATTCCCTTATTCAGTGGTAGTTTATATTCCCTTATTCAGCGGTAGTTTATATTCCCTTATTCAGCGGTAGTTTATATTCCCTTATTCAGTGGTCGTTTATATTCCCTTATTCAGTGGTAGTTTATATTCCCTTATTCAGTGGTAGTTTATATTCCCTTATTCAGTGGTAGTTTATATTCCCTTATTCAGTGGTAGTTTATATTCCCTTATTCAGTGGTAGTTTATATTCCCTTATTCATCTGTCACGCCCTGACCTTAGTATTCTTTGTTTTCTTTATTATTTTGGTTAGGTCAGGGTGTGACATAGGTGATGTATGTGTTTTTGCTCCTATCTAGGGGTTTTGTATGTCTATGGGTGTGACTAGTCTAGGTGTTATGTATGTCTATGGTTGCCTAGATTGGCTCTCAATTAGAGGCAGCTGTTTATCGTTGTCTCTGATTGGGAACCATATTTAGGCAGCCATGTTCCTTGGGTATTTTGTGGGTTATTGTCTGTGTTAGTTGCCTGTGTCTGCACTTATCATAGATAGCTTCGAGTGTTCTTCGAGTGTTCTTCGAGTGTTCTTCGAGTGTTCTTCGAGTGTTCTTCGAGTCAATAAATAAGAAGATGTATTCAAATCACGCTGCGCCTTGGTCTCATCCATACAACGAACATGACATCAGTGGTAGTTTATATTCCCTTATTCAGTGGTAGTTTATATTCCCTTATTCAGTGGTAGTTTATATTCCCTTATTCAGTGGTAGTTTATATCCCCTTATTCAGTGGTAGTTTATATTCCCTTATTCAGTGGTAGTTTATATTCCCTTATTCAGTGGTAGTTTATATTCCCTTATTCAGTGGTAGTTTATATTCCCTTATTCAGTGGTAGTTTATATTCCCTTATTCAGTGGTAGTTTATATTCCCTTATTCAGTGGTAGTTTATATTCCCTTATTCAGTGGTAGTTTATATTCCCTTATTCAGTGGTAGTTTATATTCCCTTATTCAGTGGTAGTTTATATTCCCTTATTCAGTGGTAGTTTATATCCCCTTATTCAGTGGTAGTTTATATTCCCTTATTCAGTGGTAGTTTATATTCCCTTATTCAGTGGTAGTTTATATTCCCTTATTCAGTGGTAGTTTATATTCCCTTATTCAGTGGTAGTTTATATTCCCTTATTCAGTGGTAGTTTATATTCCCTTATTCAGTGGTAGTTTATATTCCCTTATTCAGTGGTAGTTTATATTCCCTTATTCAGTGGTAGTTTATATTCCCTTATTCAGTGGTAGTTTATATTCCCTTATTCAGTGGTAGTTTATATTCCCTTATTCAGTGATAGATTATATTCCCTTATTCAGTGGTAGTTTATATTCCCTTATTCAGTGGTAGTTTATATTCCCTTATTCAGTGGTAGTTTATATCCCCTTATTCAGAGATGGAACAGCTGTAGAGATCCATTAAGAACACAAGTCATTATCATGATATCTGTGCATGTACATTTAGTACATTTCCTGGAATCCTCTTCAATGCTATAGAATCACTGTGATTCCAATTAAGAACACAGCACTATTCCTTCCTTGGTTCTGAGCTATTCCTGGGGCCTCTGCCTCTCTCTGTTGCCTGTTGCTATGGTGCCTGGAGGGAGCAGGACAGGGACATGACTAAGTCTTCCTCAACACCTCCACCACTTCGTCCATCGTTTACCTATGTGTTTTGAATCCTTTCAGTCGTGTAAATCATCCGAAACCAGTGTTAGGAACGTGCTGTGCCGTTAAGGATAAGTTATGATTGCTCACAGGCGTGAGTGAACGGCTAGGTCGGGGGCAGATTGCAGAGCCGTGAGGCTGGAGTGCATTTGATTGAATGTTGAATGTGTGTTTGTTGAAAGAGGCAGACATATGGGCTATATTGGATAACACCAACCCCTCGTGCATGACAGATGACAGGCCCTGCTGCATTTGAACTAGATGGTAATAAAGTCTGAAGTAGTTGTCTTGGTGATGGGTTGAATAACTGATGGACTGGAAGGCTGCTCTAACTGTAATCAGGAATGCCCTTGGTGTGAAGGAGAAGTTAGTTGCTTCTTAAAGCCACCTTTCCCCCTATATACTGCATTGCATTTGACCAGCGTCCATAGGGCCCATAGGCTATAGAGTGGCATTTGGGATGTATTCGTAGACTAGCTCTATTGCTGTGTGACCTCGAGCCTCTTGTGGGGGAGGGTCTGTGAGTGGGAAGCTGCTGCAGATGAAAGGCTAATAGCAGTGCCAGCCCTGCAGCCAACAGGCGAAGGTGTGTGTGTGTGTGTGTGTGTGTGTGGAACACAGAGATGGACAGAATACTGCTCTTGGAGAAAGCCTCATTATACATTTAAAGCATCATGTGTTCCCTTTCTTGTTTATGGATCAATGGTTTACCTTCCTACTGGCTCCAGACAGACTGAAGTGCATTTAAAACCCAGAAATCCCATTATCCCTGGCAGGGATGGGAAGCTAACACTAACACCGCTCATTCTCAGACAGAGAAATGGGCCTCACTCAGAAACAGTCATGGGTTCAAATACTATTTAAAATCTTTCAAAAAATCTGAGGGCTCTATTTTCTGCTGGAGTTAAAGTGGCGCTAGTGTCAAACGCAATTTCGTCACGTAAAAACTGCCGCATTGACATTTTCCAACCCTATCCCAAGGGTTCAGCAATTTACCTGTCTTTGATCAGCACGCCTGCACTCAGATGGGAGGGGTTGGAAATATTTAGGCATGTCCTTAAAAACATGATCCGAAGTGTTAATTTCAGGCAGCGCTGGTAGGGATATTTAAGACCACCAAAAGTTGATTTAGCAGTAACGCAGTTGGTTTTGACAGCGGAAACGCAGCCCATCCAGCCGTGACGCACACTGCCCATATGCACATGGAACAAGAGTAGCCTGATGTGCTGTTGGTGCCTGTATACTTCGTATTTAGAAACCTACAAAACAAATGTGTTTTCCCCTTTCGTCTTATTTGTCCTGCCCAATGCAATCGCAAAGTAGTCAAGACTGTCAAAAAATTACGTTTGAGCGGAGTTCAACAGTGAGCTGACATTCCCTTTTTATCTATGCTTTGTAGGCAGGCCCACATTATTTTAGCATGCAGGTCCCGTTTTGGATGTGCGTACAACCCTCAATAGTCTGCGTTGTTTTAATATTATATGCCCACGGGGAGAAATGAGTGCCTGTAAGTGTGACATAGCCTATTTAAAACAAGTTGTTGTTTTGTTTAGAATTTGATTAGAATTATTCATTCTATTTTTTAGGCCTTATCAATAATTTATTTAATCTTGCTTATTGACAAAGTCTGGCATGTCCATGGGTCAGCCATAATGTAATTTACACTAGGCCTAGCTCCTATATCAGTGTGAATGTAATTTACAGTAGGCCTAGCTCCTATATCAGTGTGAATGTAATTTACACTAGGCCTAGCTCCTATATCAGTGTGAATGTAATGTACACTAGGCCTAGCTCCTATATCAGTGTGAATGTAATTTACACTAGGCCTAGCTCCTATATCAGTGTGAATGTAATTTACACTAGGCCTAGCCCCTATATCAGTGTGAATGTAATTTACACTAGGCCTAGCTCCTATATCAGTGTGAATGTAATTTACACTAGGCCTAGCTCCTATATCAGTGTGAATGTAATTTACACTAGGCCTAGCTCCTATATCAGTGTGAATGCTATTGAATACATACAATAAGTTAGAACAATGTGGAATGCAAATGGATTCAAGTTAACGCAAAGATATATATGTTTTTTCGTTTCTGTAAGCCTTTTAACAAACAATAACTTGTTTATTCATCAAAGCCCAGACCATTTGCGGCAATAATTGCAATAATGATTGTAATAATGAAAATAGTGAAAATAGCAAAACTATTTCTGACACACCTGAACCTATAGAACTACCTTCTGCGCTTAGATTGACCATTGCATTAGGTTTGTTAAAAATATAGCCAGGAGTGTTGGCTTTAGCCCAGCCTGGAGTGCCAGGTGGGTGGGGCTTGCACTTTTGGGACTTTTCTATTGGTTCCAATGCAACAGGCAAACTCAATCAAGCACAGATAAGGTACAGTTGAAGTCAGAAGTTTACATACACCTTAACCAAATACATTTAAACTCAGTTTTTCACAATTCCTGACATTTAATCCTCGTAAAAATCCACCGTCTTCGGTCAGTTAGGATCACCACTTTATTTTAAGAATGTGAAATGTCAGAATAATAGTAGAGACAGTGATTTATTACAGCTTTTATTTATTTCATCACATTCCCAGTGGGTCAGAAGTTTAAATACCCTCAATTAGTATTTGGTAGCATTGCCTTTAAATTGTTTAACTTTGGTCAAACGTTTCGGGTAGCCTTCCACAAACTTCCCACAATAAGTTGGGTGAATTTTGGCCATTCCTCCTGACAGAGCTGGTGTAACTGAGTCAGGTTTGTAGGCCTCCTTGCTCACACATGCTTTTTCAGTTCTGCCCACACATTTTCTATAGAATTGAGGTCAGGGCTTTCTGATGACCACTCCAATACCGTGACTTTGTTGTCCTTAAGCCATTTTGCCACAACTTTGGAAGTATGCTTGGAGTCATTGTCCATTTGGAAGACCCATTTGCAACCAAGCTTTAACTGATGTCTTGAGATGTTGCTTCAATATATCCACATAATTCCCCTACCTCATGATGCCATCTATTTTGTGAACTGCACCAGTCCCTCCTGCAGCAAAGCACCCCCACAACATGATGCTGCCATCCCTGTGCTTCACGGTTGGGCTGGTGTTCTTCGGCTTGCAAGCCTCCCCCATTTTCATCCAAACATAACGATGGTCAACAATTGTTGGAAAAATTACTTGTCATGTACAAAGTAGATGTCCTAACCGACTTGCCAATACTATAGTTTGTTAATTAACAAGAAATGTGTGGAGTGGCTGAAAAACGAGTTTTAATGAGTGTATGTAAACTTCCGACTTCAACTCTATATTAAATAATGTTCAAACAGTATTTGAACTCATGTTCTGCTCTGCGAGTCCCTCTGCTATCCCCATTATTCATAAAAGCCTGTGTGTTGTTCTACCATAGTAATTTACTGCCTCCGTCTGGAGCCAGCTGTGCATTTTTAGATTCCCCATCTTATCAAGATTACATCCATGAATATCCATATTACTCCCGTATTTCTATTGTTTATGAAAGGTTTGGATCATTTGGAGAGGTGTTTGTACACTGTGCTATTTGATCATTCTGAAAATGATCAGCATTCAATCACATTGTTCTTCAGTGAGAGGTTGTTGTGGTGCTCAGTTGAATTGATGTGATGGAGGTTGGGATCACATTGTGTACTACAAAGGACCAGGCCAGGGCTAATGTTTATTACTGTCATTTTGAAATACGAAAGTCACGACCAACATTGGGTTGTTATTGATTTAACACTTATTTAGAATTCACCGGTGTTCCTTTAAATGAGCTATGATGTTGTACAAAAGCTTGGCTGAGAAGAAACATACAGGGAGAGAAAGAACCGAGCAGCAGAGAGAGAGATTGAGTTTGCAAAAGATCATCAGGGCCAGAGAGAGAGAGAGAGAGAGGGGTGAGTAGGGTGAGGGCCAGAGAGAGAGAGAGAGAGAGAGAGAGAGAGAGAGAGAAATAGAGAAAGGAAGAGAGTGAGTAGATAGAGAGGAGAGGGGCTTAAGAAAGAGAGAGCGAGTGGGAGAAATTCAGAGGGAACAAGGAAAAGAGGGAGAGCGAGAGAATGAGAGAGAGACAGAGGGGATGAGGACCAGAAAGAGTGTTAATGACTAAGATAGAAGAACAATTGAGTTCTCACTCTTCGTTTCTTTACCTTCCAACAGCCTAACCATGAGTAAAACCACCGATCAACAGCTTAAACATGAGTAAAACCACCGATCAACAGCTTAACCACGAGTAAAACCACCAATCAACAGATTAACTATGAGTAAAACCCCGATCAACAGCTTAACCATGAGTAAAACCCCTGATCAATAGCTTAGCCATGAGTAAAACCACCGATCAACAGCTTAACCATGAGTAAAACCCCCGATCAACAGCTTAACCATGAGTAAAACTACCAATCAACAGCTTAACTACGAGTAAAACCACCAATCAACAGCTTAACCATGAGTACAACCCCCAATCCAGCTCCTGTCCTGTGGCTGCTGTCCCAGTGCTGAAGGGCTGTGCACTGTGTTGTGCTGCTGCTGTGTGTTTGTGAAGTGCTTGTTGCTGGCTGCTACTTGGTATCCCGGACCCGGCCGTGGGCTGTGTGGGCCTGCACTGTGTTGCTGCTGCTTTGTGTTTGTGTAGAGCTTGTCTCTCTGCTGGCTGCTACTTGATGTCCCTGGCCCGCGGGGCCCCCTGGCAGAATTGGGCCTTAGAAGAGCCCATTGATGTGTGCCGCATTAGCATTCGATGTAGGCGAGCCTCCGCAAACAGTTCGGGCTCCAGTTTCACGCTACCTACCCTAAGAGTTTCCCACTGGATCCACTCTCAAGGGTCTGAAACGCCACCAGCCTCTCGCTGCATACGCAATGAGAGTGGATAAAGGAAGGTAAAGAAGTGTTTGTCCTTGACTAAATAGCAGAGCCATTTGGATTGATGTGGCCCCCTGGCTGGAGTCAGGCCGGGTCACAACAGAACAACAGGACATTAGCTAGAGTGATGGAGTCAGGCCGGGTCACAACAGAACAACAGGACATTAGCTAGAGTGATGGAGTCAGGCCGGGTCACAACAGAACAACAGGACATTAGCTAGAGTGATGGAGTCAGGCCGGGTCACAACAGAACAACAGGACATTAGCTAGAGTGATGGAGTCAGGCCGGGTCACAACAGAACAACAGGACATTAGCTAGAGTGATGCAGTCAGGCCGGGTCACAACAGAACAACAGGACATTAGCTAGAGTGATGGAGTCAGGCCGGGTCACAACAGAACAACAGGACATTAGCTAGAGTGATGGAGTCAGGCCGGGTCACAACAGAACAACAGGACATTAGCTAGAGTGATGGAGTCAGGCAGGGTCACAACAGAACAACAGGACATTAGCTAGAGTGATGCAGTCAGGCCGGGTCACAACAGAACAACAGGACATTAGCTAGAGTGATGGAGTCAGGCCGGGTCACAACAGAACAACAGGACATTAGCTAGAGTGATGGAGTCAGGCCGGGTCACAACAGAACAACAGGACATTAGCTAGAGTGATGGAGTCACATCTGGGCCAGGATTGGTTGGCCCTCTGTGATGTAATCTTACTGTGTCATAATGCCATAGCACATCTTCACAAATCCCCACTGAAACACTACAACACATGAATGCCCCTGCCACAGAGAGACATTTGATCTTTCTCTCTCTCCATCTAACTATATCACCATACAGTTCATCTGTGCCACCCACATATTTCAAAGTGAGTTGTTCTGACATTACTACGATGCAGTGCTCAAAGATCTATTCATTACTGCCTGAAGACATTTCCTTTCTTCCGTTTTGGAGCCGGAAAAAGCGTCTTTTGAATTCTGCAAATGCATGCTGCTGTTCATATTAATTGCATATTTAGTGCCGGGAGATGGAGTTGTAACATTACAGCCGTTCAACATCAAACAACATCAAACATCCTTGTCTGCTATGAGTCCATTTCAATAATGATGAGTCAGACTTATAGTTGAGTGAAACATCATACGGACATTCAGAGATGTTGTTATGTTTACGCGATTTATTATGTTTATGCGATTGAGGAAGTGTGTGTGTGTGTGTGTGTGTGTGTGTGTGTGTGTGTGTGTGTGTGTTTGCACATATTAACGTGTGTGTGTGTGTGATGCGGTACTCTTGGCTATGTCCTTCCAACTTGCTGTAAGGACCTGTGTGACTGTGTGTATGCTATAGTGTGACTGTGTGTATGCTACAGTGTGACTGTGTGTATGCTACAGTGTGACTGTGTGTATGCTACAGTGTGACTGTGTGTGTGCTACAGTGTGACTGTGTGTATGCTACAGTGTGACTGTGGAGATATGTGTAGGAGATAACAGCCAGCGTGGATTCATCCGTCTCCTCCCCAGTCTCCTCCCCGTCTCCTCCCCCGTCTCTACCAATCTACCTCCCCGTCTCCTCCCCCGTCTCTACCAATCTACCTCCCCGTCTCCTCCCCCCGTCTCTACCAATCTACCTCCCCGTCTCCTCCCCCGTCTCTACCAATCTACCTCCCCGTCTCCTCCCCCGTCTCTACCAATCTACCTCCCCGTCTCCTCCCCCCGTCTCTACCAATCTACCTCCCCGTCTCCTCCCCCCGTCTCTACCAATCTACCTCCCCGTCTCCTCCTCCCGTCTCTACCAATCTACCTCCCCGTCTCCTCCCCCGTCTCTACCAATCTACCCCCCCGTCTCCTCCCCCCGTCTCTACCAATCTACCTCCCCGTCTCCTCCCCCCGTCTCTACCAATCTACCTCCCCGTCTCCTCCCCCGTCTCTACCAATCTACCTCCCCGTCTCCTCCCCCCGTCTCTACCAATCTACCTCCCCGTCTCCTCCCCCAGTCTCTACCAATCTACCTCCCCGTCTCCTCCTCCCGTCTCTACCAATCTACCTCCCCGTCTCCCCCCCCGTCTCTACCAATCTACCTCCCCGTCTCCTCCTCCGTCTCCTCCCCCGTCTCTACCAATCTACCTCCCCGTCTTCTCCCCTGTCTCTACCAGCCTTCTCCTCCATCTCCTCCCCCGTCTCCTCCCCAGTCTCCTCCCCCCGTCTAAACCAATCTCCTTCCCCGTCTCCTTCCCCCATCTCTACCCGTCTCTTCCCCCATCTCCTCCTCCCGTCTCCCTTCGTCTCTACCCCACCTGCCTCACCTATCTGTGCCCTCTCCTCCATTCACTGTCATTACAGGTCTTATAGTTAGAAATTGCCAAGCCAGTCTGTCATACAGCCTGAACCCCTTCACTACAGATACTGTGTGCTTCACCATCCTTTGGGAGGCATTCAATTCTCTGCCCACCTGTTTCACTTTCCCTCACAAATAGCAATCAAATATGTATCACTATGTAGACTACAGTATGTACTGACTCACTGTGTATCACTATGTAGACTACAGAATGTACTGACTCACTGTGTATCACTGTGTAGACTACACTACACACTTTGAGATATCAGCTGATGTAAGAAGGGCTATATAAATACATTTGATTTGATAATCGACCATAATCGGCATCCAAAAAGGCAGATTACCAATTGTTATGAAAATCAGCCATGCCGATTAATTGGTCGACCTCTACTACAGAGGGTAGTGCGTACGGCCCAGTACATCACCGGGGCCAAGCTTCCTGCCATCCAGGACCTCTATACCCTAAAATTGTTCCAAGACTCCAGCCACCCTAGTCATAGATTGTTTTCTCTGCTACCGCACGGCAAGCGCTACCAGAGCGCCAAGTCTAGGTCCAAGAGGCTTCTAAACAGCATCTACCCCCAAGCCATAAGACTCCTGAACAGCTAATCTACGCCCCCCCCCCCCCCCCCCCCCCCCCCCCCTTCTACGATGCTGCTACTCTCTGTTATTATCTATGCACTCTACCTACATGTACATATTACCTCAATTACCTCAACACCGGTGCCCCCGCACATTGACTCTGTACCGGTACCCCCTGTATATAGCCTCACTATTGTTATTTACTGCTGCTGCCAGACGCCGCCGATGGGTTGATGTTGGTCTCTGATGCTGGATTTGTCTGGTGGAGACGTGTGTGTGTGTGTGTGTGTGTGTGTGTGTGTGTGCGCGTGTGTGTGTGTGTGTGTGTGTGCGTGTGAATAAGTGTGTGTGTGTGTGTGTGTGTGTGTGTGTGTGTGTGTGTGTCTGGTGGAGACTAGACTGTTGGTAGTGAGATGGGTATCTCCTCTGACATCATTATCTGTTCACTTCCTGATGATGCCTCTCTCTAATATCACACAGTATGGGGACAGGAGGACAATCCTAATGGCAATATGGGGACCTGCACTATTGGATAGAAAGCGAGAGAGTGAGAGAGCTAGATAGATAGATAGATAGATACATCGATAGATAGATAGATGTGAGAGTGCAGCAGTGTGTCTGATTGGAACCCATGCTGCAGCAGTATACAGTATGTGTCTCAGAGGAAAGGTCCTAGACACTCAACAAAACCCCATCTGCCTCTAGTGAAGCAGAATAGTGTGTAAAACATCCCTTAACCTACTTTAGTGTGATTCTATTTAAACTGCAGAAATCAGAAGGATGGTGATTTGACACCGTTTGTGCATCCCAAATGGCTCTTTATTCCCTATATCGTGCACTACCTTCGACCAGAGCCCTGTATAGTGCACTACCTTCGACCAGAGCCCTGTATAGTGCACTACCGTCGACCAGAGCCCTGTATAGTGCACTACCTTCGACCAGAGCCCTGTATAGTGCACTACTTTAAACCAGAGCCCTGTATAGTGCACTACTTTCGACCAGAGCCCTGTGTAGTGCACTACCTTCGACCAGAGCCCTGTATAGTGCACCAGTTTCGACCAGAGCCCTGTATAGTGCACTACCTTCGACCAGAGCCCTGTATAGTGCACCAGTTTCGACCAGAGCCCTGTATAGTGCACTACCTTCGACCAGAGCCCTGTATAGTGCACTACCTTCGACCAGAGCCCTATATAGTGCACTACTTTTGACCAGAGCCCTGTATAGTGCACTACCTTCTACCAGAGCCCTGTATAGTGCACTACTTTCCACCAGAGCCCTGTATAGTGCACTACTATAAACCAGAGCCCTGTATAGTGCACTACTTTTGACCAGAGCCCTGTATAGTGCACTACCTTCTACCAGAGGCCTGTATAGTGCACTACTTTCCACCAGAGCCCTGTATAGTGCACTACTATAAACCAGAGCCCTGTATAGTGCACTACTTTTGACCAGAGCCCTGAATAGTGCACTACTTTTGACCAGAGCCCTGTATAGTGCACTACCTTCGACCAGAGCCCTATATACTGCACTACCTTTGACCAGAGCCCTGTATAGTGCACTACTTTCGACCAGAGTCCTGTATAGTGCACTACCTTCGACCAGAGCCCTGTATAGTGCACTACCTTCTACCAGAGCCCTGTATAGTGCACTACCTTCTACCAGAGCCCTGTATAGTGCACTACTTTCCACCAGAGCCCTGTATAGTGCACTACTATAAACCAGAGCCCTGTATAGTGCACTACTTTTGACCAGAGCCCTGAATAGTGCACTACCTTCGACCAGAGCCCTATATACTGCACTACCTTTGACCAGAGCCCTGTATAGTGCACTACTTTCGACCAGAGCCCTGTATAGTGCACTACCTTCGACCAGAGCCCTATATAGTGCACTACCTTTGACCAGAGCCCTATATAGTGTACTACCTTCGACCAGAGCTCTGTATAGTGCACTACCTTCGACCAGAGGCCTGTGAAGTGCACTACCTTCGACCAGAGCCCTGTATAGTGCACTACTTTCGACCAGAGCCCTGTATAGTGCACTACCTTCGACCAGAGCCCTGTATAGTGCACTACCTTCGACCAGAGCCCTGTATAGTGCACTACCTTCGACCAGAGCCCTGTATAGTGCACTACCTTCGACCAGAGCCATGTATAGTGCACTACCTTCTACCAGAGCCCTATATAGTGCACTACCTTCGACCAGAGGCCTGTATAGTGCACTACCTTCGACCAGAGCCCTGAATAGTGCACTACTTTCGGGTGACATTTTGGACTCAGATAGTGTACAGCTTGGTTGGTGCAACTCAGGCTGTGTAGGTTTTATTTTAGAAATAGACCCATACTGTTTGCTGTTGGAAGATTACACTGTTATATAAAATAGTAACCTGGTAATCAGGATGTTCAACTCCCACATTTCTGTTTATCTTCAATATGGTGCAAGGGAGGTGTTTTTCATATTTTTCATGTGTTACAATACCTGCGCCCAAGATATATTTCATATCAGCTTTTCAGCTCTCCAAGTTTTCCATATGATGTAGGTGATTAAATTGATATTGTATCACCATGCATACATACACACTGTGGTGTTGGATAACCCTGGTCTGACATGATGTCATCTATTTTCACAGTGCTCTTTTAGCATCTACCTTTACACATACTGTATTCCTGTGTGAGTCAGACTTGCGCTGTAGTGGAAGGTGTTCTAACAATACACCTACACATTATGGTGAGCCGTGGGTCCAACACTGGGACTGTGACTTGGCCAGAAACAGCTAGTGGACGGATGTTGACTCAGGTCTCATAGGCCTGGGCCTGGGCCCAGCCAGAGCTAATTGCTCATTGCTATTCTGAACACACACTGTTTTTAAAGAGGGGGGGTGGCACTGAGGCCATGTGTCAGCAGTGAATAGAGAGCCTAAGAACAGGGCTCTCTCTCTATTGCTTAAAAATCTGTCCTTTCCTTGTCTCCTTCCCTTAATCTGCCTTCTCCTCATTCCCTTAATCTGCTTTCTCCTCATTCCCTTAATCTGCCCTTTCCTCATCTCCTTCCCTTAATCTGCCTTCTCCTCATTCCCTTAATCTGCCCTTTCCTCATCTCCTTCCCTTAATCTGCCTTCTCCTCATTCCCTTAATCTGCCCTTTCCTCATCTCCTTCCCTTAATCTGCCTTCTCCTCATTCCCTTAATTTGCCCTTTCCTCATCTCCTTCCCTTAATCTGCCTTATCCTCATTCCCTTAATCTGCCATTTCCTCATCTCCTTCCCTTAATCTGCATTGATTAGGAAAGACATGAAAGTTGAAAACAATCTGGTGGACACTCATGATGGAAACCAAGCCTAGCTATCAATGACTAGCCTAAAATTGGAATTCGACTTGGAATTTCAGTTTACTTCCTGTCTGAATTGCCTGAGTTGAAATTGAACTGACCCCGACCCTGGTGCTGAACTGAGGAGGATTTGTGGTTCAATGTCTCAAAGAGACTGTACAAGATGAGAGGAAGGTCATCATGGTGATGGATCCACATGACTATACATGTTTCCACTTCACAGGGTTTTGGTCAGGCACTCAGTAGCCAATACAAACACAAGGCAGTCTTTGTTTTGTTCACTTCAGAGCCTTGGGGAGGAAGACAGTTGTTCTTTTACTATATTGTCACAAAATAAAATACTGTAACAACAACCTCAGACACAGGTCTTAAAAAATAAAATAAAAACTAGGCCAGACAAGAACCCAAGTCCACAAAGTGGAACCTCTTAGGAGATCTACTAATCTGATCTGAAGAGCTTGTTAGAACTTGTTTTTGTTATTATTTATTTATTGGTGTAATTTTCTCCATATTTAACCCCTTATGGGAGTAACACTGACTGTGATTTATTGAGTTGGAGTTGGTTTAATTAATAGTTAAAGAGGTTCAGATGTGAATTGAGATTTAATAGAGAGAAAACAACTCAGCTTGATGCCCATTTTAGAGATGTCCATTATAATATCTATCACCCTCCCTGCTGCCGGTGGTCCTGTGGTATCCTAGACAGACCCACCACCCCCTCCCATCCTACTGTCTGATCTAATTCTACTGATCAAAGAAGATCTTGATTCCTCCCTTATGGTTAGAGATCACTTTATTTCCCCTTAGGCTTGTCAAAGAATAATCTGCAACCCAGTTGACGTGGTGTCTGTTTGTTGTGTTGCTGCTGCTGTGTGGCTGGGTTGTGGAAAATCACCATATCACTTTAGCTATGAAGGCGTTGGGAGACCAGAGTCCCTGTTTGGTTCCTCCTATAGTTTCTAAGAATCATCTGAGATCCAGCTGCTTGAAAAATGTAGGATAAATACAACGTTAAAAGTGGTTCCTTCAAATCCTGCTGTTCCTCACACCTCCACTAGTTCCTTCAAATCCTGCTGCTCCTCAACCCTCCACTGGTTCCTTCAACCCTGCTGTTCCTCAACCCTCCACTGGTTCCTTCAAGCCTGCTGTTCCTCAACCCTCCACTGGATCCTTCAACCCTGCTGTTCCTCAACCCTCCACTGGTTCCTTCAACCCTGCTGTTCCTCAACCCTCCACTGGATCCTTCAACCCTGCTGTTCCTCAACCCTCCACTGGTGCCTTCAACCCTGCTGTTCCTCAACTCTCCACTGGTCCCTTCAACCCTGCTGTTCCTCAACCCTCCACTGGTTCCTTCAACCCTGCTGTTCCTCAACCCTCTACTGGTTCCTTCAACCCTGCTGTTCCTCAACCCTCCACTGGTTCCTTCAACCCTGCTGTTCCTCAACCCTCCACTGGTTCCTTCAAATCCTGCTGTTCCTCAACCCTCCACTGGTTCCTTCAAATCCTGCTGTTCCTCAACCCTCCACTGGTTCCTTCAACCCTGCTGTTCCTCAACCCTCCACTGGTCCCTTCAACCCTGCTGTTCCTCAACCCTCCACTGGTCCCTTCAACCCTGCTGTTCCTCAACCCTCCACTGGTCCCTTCAACCCTGCTGTTCCTCAACCCTCCACTGGTTCCTTCAAATCCTGCTGTTCCTCAACCCTCCACTGGTCCCTTCAACCCTGCTGTTCCTCAACCCTCCACTGGTTTCTTCCGTCCTGCTGTTCCTCAACCCTCCACTGGTTCCTTCAACCCTGCTGTTCCTCAACCCTTCACTGGTTTCTTCCGTCCTGCTGTTCCTCAACCCTCCACTGGTTCCTTCAGTCCTGCTGTTCCTCAACCCTCCACTGGTTCCTTCAACCCTGCTGCTCCTCAACCCTTCACTGGTTCCTTCAACCCTGCTGTTCCTCAACCCTCCACTGGTCCCTTCAACCCTGCTGTTCCTCAACCCTCCACTGGTCCCTTCAACCCTGCTGTTCCTCAACCCTCCACTGGTTCCTTCAACCCTGCTGTTCCTCAACCCTTCACTGGTTCCTTCAACCCTGCTGTTCCTCAACCCTCCACTGGTCCCTTCAACCCTGCTGTTCCTCAACCCTCCACTGGTTCCTTCAGTCCTGCTGTTCCTCAACCCTCCACTGGTTCCTTCAAACCTGCTGTTCCTCAACTCTCCACTGGCCCCTTCAACCCTGCTGTTCCTCAACCCTCCACTGGTCCCTTCAACCCTGCTGTTCCTCAACCCTCCACTGGTTCCTTCAAACCTGCTGTTCCTTTCTTTTTCTCCTCCTTTCCTATTATCCTGTTGCTGCCTTCTGTCTGCCTGCTCCTGGCCTAGCCTGGTCTGTGTGTGTGTGGTTGTGTGTGGTTGTGTGTGGTTGTGTGTGTGGTTGTGTATGTATGTGTGTGTATGAATATATGTATGTATGTATGTATGTATGTATGTATGTATGTATGTATGTATGCATGAATGTGTGTGGTTTCAGTGAATGTGTGTGTGTGGTTTTGTGTGCACGTGTTTGTGTGTCTGTGTCTGCTCCCAGACTGTTTTTGTGCGACTGTGTATTTCTTCTCCCGGCCTTGTCTGGCCTATCTGTAAGTGACTGTGTGTAAGTGACTGTGTGACAGGACCACCAGATGAGACCAGCCCAACCGGAGCGTCTACAGGTTCCCCCTGGGATGGCAATCTGGCACAGGACAGGAAATCAACAGCAGGAAATCACAAAACAGAGAGCAAGGTCACAATCAGATCCAGTCTACTGGAACAATCAGATCCAGCCTACTGGAACAATAAGATGCAGTCTACAGAACAATCAGATCCAGCGTACTGGAACAATCAGATCCAGCCTACTGGAACAATCAGATCCAGCCTACAGAACAATCAGATCCAGCCTACTGGAACAATCAGATCCAGCCTACTGGAACAATCAGATGCAGTCTACAGAACAATCAGATCCAGCCTACTGGAACAATCAGATCCAGCCTACTGGAACAATCAGATGCAGTCTACAGAACAATCAGATCCAGCCTACTGGAACAATCAGATCCAGCCTACAGAACAATCAGATCCAGCCTACTGGAACAATCAGATGCAATCTACTGGAACAATCAGATCCAGCCTACTGGAATAATCAGATCCAGCCTACTGGAACTATCAGATACCGCCTACTGGAACAATCAGATCCAGTCTACAGAACAATCAGATCCAGCCTACTGGAACAATCAGATCCAGCCTAATGGAATAATCAGATCCAGCCTACTGGAACAATCAGATCCAGCCAACAGAACAATCAGATCCAGCCTACTGGAACAATCAGATCCAGCCTACAGAGCAATCAGATCCAGCCTACAGAATAATGAGATCCAGCCCACTGGAACGATCAGATCCAGCCTACAGAGCAATCAGATCCAGCCTACTGGAACAATCAGATCCAGCCTACTGGAACAATCAAATGCAATCTAGAGAACAATCAAATCCAGCCTACTGGAACAATCAGATCCAGCCAACAGAACAATCAGATCCAGCCTACTGGAACAATCAGATCCAGTCTACAGAACAATCAGATCCAGCCTACTGGAACAATCAGATCCAGTCTACAGAGCAATCAGATCCAGTCTACTGGAACAATCAGATCCAGCCTAATGGAACAATCAGATGCAGTCTACAGAACAATCAGATCCAGTCTACTGGAACAGTCAGATCCAGCCTACTGGAACAATCAGATCCAGTTTACAGAACAATCAGATCCAGCCTACTGGAATAATCAGATCCAGCCTACTGGAATAATCAGATCCAGCCTACAGAACAATCAGATCCAGC
>NC_092148.1:87094447-87146947 GCF_045791955.1 Oncorhynchus clarkii lewisi | reverse complement strand
CTGCGAGCTCTGTGATTTGTTGACGGCTGCTCGGTGTGTGCGCGCGCGTGTGTGTGTGTGTGTGTGTGTGTGTGTGTGTGTGTGAGGGGGGGTGATGGACTCCACAGTGAGACGGGGGGGCATTGTTCGTGGCATCTCTCCACCGGGCTTAGTAAGTAGAGGGATATTGTCCTGGCCACACAGACGGGACTGGCTCCCATTCTGACAGACAGAGGAGCAGTCGGGGGTGTCGGTGTGAGGCCTCAGGGGTGTGTGAGGTAGGTGGGACGGCTGGCTTGGTGTGTGTGTGTGTCTGGTGAGGTGGGATGAGATGAAAGAAGGCTAGTGGAGGGTATGGTAGGTGAGATGGCTGGCTGGATGCCTCTCTCTCTGTTTGGGAGGAAGGTTGGCTCTGTTGGGAAGATAAACCCTAACTGATCGACACTGACTATACCGGTAACTTATCAAAGGCATTTTGCTGATATGGTTCATTACAATAAGTAGCCTGTACTAGAGAAATGTGAAGTTTTCAATTAAACAAGTTTGCTAATTGATGGTAGTACAACCATCAAACTAGTAGTAGTAGTTTAAAGGATAATAACATAACTGTGGTGCAGATTAATATTGTAAACTAATCGTTCTATTTATCGTTATCACATTAATTCAGGTCATTTATTGCAGTATGGATTTATATCCATATGGTCCAGTTCTAGTCTGTGTGCTCCAGTCTACTGGCTTCAGTCTACTGGCTTCAGTCTACTGGCTCCAGCCTACTGGCTTCAGTCTACTGGCTTCAGTCTACTGGCTCCAGCCTACTGGCTTCAGTCTACTGGCTTCCGTCTACTGGCTTCAGTTTACTGGCTTCAGTCTACTGGCTTCAGTCTGCTGGCTTCAGCCTACTGGCTTTAGTCTACTGGCTCCAGCCTACTGGCTTCAGTCTACTGGTTTCAGTACAGCTCCAGCCTACTGGCTTCAGTCTACTGGCTTCAGTACAGCTCCAGCCTACTGGCTTATTTTTACTGGCTTCAGTCTACTGGCTTCAGTCTTCTGGCTTCAGTCTACTGGCTTCAGTACAATTCCAGGCTACTGGCTTCAGTCTACTGGCTTCAGTCTACTGGCTTCAGTACAGCGCCAGCCTGCTGGCTTCAGTCTACATGCTTCAGTACAGCTCCAGTCTACTGGCTTCAGTCTACTGACTTCAGTACAGCTCCAGCCTGCTGTCTTCAGTCTACTGGCTTCAGTACAATTCCAGCCTACTGGTTTCAGTACAGTTCCAGCTTACCGGCTTCAGTCTACTGGCTTCAGTACAATTCCAGCCTACTGGTTTCAGTACAGCTCCAGCCTACTGGCTTCAGTCTACTGGCTTCAGTCTACTGGCTTCAGTACAGCACCAGCCTACTGGCTTCAGTCTACTGGCTTCAGTGTACTGGCTTCAGTACAGCTCCAGCCTGCTGGCTTCAGTCTACTGGCTTCAGTGTACTGGCTTCAGTACAGCTCCAGCCTACTGGCTTCAGTATAGCTCCAGCCTATTGGCTTCTGTCTACTGGCTTCAGTCTACTGGCTACAGCCTACTGGCTTCAGTTTACTGGCTTCAGTCTACTGGCCTCAGTCTACTGACTTCAGTACAGCTCCAGCCTGCTGACTTCAGTACAGCTCCAGCCTACTGGCCTCAGTCTACTGACTTCAGTACAGCGCCAGCCTACTGGCTTCAGTCTACTGGCTTCAGTACAGCTCCAGCCTACTGGCTTCAGTCTACTGGCTTCAGTACAGCTCCAGCCTGCTGACTTCAGTACAGCTCCAGCCTGCTGACTTCAGTACAGCTCCAGCATGCTGGCTCCAGTACATCTCCAGCTTACTGGCTTCAGTCTACTGGCTTCAGTCTGCTGGCTTCAGTACAGCTCCAGTCTGCTGACTTCAGGACAGCTCCAGTCTACTGACTTCAGTACAGCTCCAGCCTGCTGACTTCAGGACAGCTCCAGTCTACTGACTTCAGGACAGCTCCAGTCTGCTGACTTCAGTACAGCTCCAGCCTGCTGGCTTCAGTCTACTGAAGAAAGAACAAATTCTTATTTTCAATGACGGCCTAGGAACAGGGTTAACTGCCTTGTTCAGGGGCAGAACGACGGGTTCCAGGTTGTGTGTAAGTCCTCCCTATATATACTCAATGTTCATCCATGTTCTGTAACTATTAACAGTCAGAGTATTCATAGCCATAGAGGGTTGAATGTATTGCCCACTAAGGGTGATGTATTTTCAAATGTCAACTGTAGAAAGGATTTTTCCACCTCAGAGGGTCCAGAAACACTGCCACAGAAGCACCGTATGGGAAGCACTGTATAGGTTACGTCCCAAATGGCCCCCTATTCCCTATTTAGTGCACTCCTTTGGACCACTGCCCAAAGGGCTCTGGTACAATGTAGTGCACTATATATGGAATAGGGGGCCATTTGGGACGTAGACATGTGTTGTACTGTAGTGACATTTTATAATTAATCTGTATGCATGAATCAAGCGCTGTTATTTGATTAGCCATGTATGAATAGCAGCTGGCAGGGAAATGCTTCTCCTTTGGGACCCTTGGGTTAGGCAGGTTCTTCTATTCCGTTCTCTCTCTGCTCCTTGAGGTATCCATGAAAAAACAGCCACATGTTACCAGGTCATATTAATGTTCCTATAGAAGAACATACCTCTATTCAAGTAAAGAACTGTGAATATTATTCGTTGTTGATGAGAATAATAAACGTTAATGTACGACCCTGAATGTTCTAGTCTGGATTTCACAGGTTGTCTTTTGTATACCAGCGTCGGTTTATTTGAGTTTTTTTATATTATTCAGAATATTATGAATGGGTGTTTGTTCGGTGTCTCCGAGCAGCCACTAATCCAATTATAACATAATCTGTTACCTCTAGCATCAAAAGACACATTTAAATAATGCACACAGATGGCAATTCATTATCCCACCAGACAAACTGGTTTGGCAGCAAAAGATCCCAGTGGTCAAATCTTGGCAATCATGGATAACGTTCCTGCTTTTGGCTTAAGCAGAATTCAAGGCTCTTGTCTGAGAGCTGAGGCCCAATGGTTTATTATCCATAAACAGCTGCTCAATTACCCAGGTTTGAATTAAAGTTAAGTACCTGCATGTATACACTCGGATTAATTGGCCTGATTGTCTTAACGGTTGGAGGGAAGTGTTTTGGTGAATGTGGTTTCTGATTTGATACAGATGTCAGATCATAATTTGATCACCCTGTTGCAGGAGAACTTTCCTTCCATGTAGACCATTTTAAACTTGTAGTGTATTTGAGGTTTAAAAAGGGTTCTGAAGTTCAGACTTGATTTTCCCTTACGGAAAATGTATCAACCCCTACAAAAATGTCCATGAAAACCTCTTAAATTGAACTACATGTAATCCAAAATGTAATCTACTTAATCCCTTAAAGTAATTATTTATCATGAGAGGACTGTAAACAAACACTAGTAACACTCTAAGAAAGGTTAAAACCTCACCTTTTTGGTAAAACATTTTTATAAATTGCTTAGGTGTACCCACTTCTGAGGACACAAGCTCAGGTACACAGTACAGATATGATGACAAAACTGTATGAATGAGGCTTAAAATGACTTAATATGCTTTCTAAATATCCTATAATCAAATTATAAGATTTCATCTTCCCTATAACTGTAAAATACATGTTTTTATGTTTTGTTAATATTTTATTAAGGTCTCTCTTGATCAAACCATATGTCCCGACCGCTGTGAATGTCACACAGAGCTCTAGCTTGGCTTCCTGAACTTGTTAGGAACTCGCCCTTTCATCTCATTTCAATATTGTCCATCTATGATAAACATAAAGTGTTTTTGGTTTAACATCTATGAATTATTTATATTAATGGCTATAAATCCATGCTGAAACTCAGCGATAGATTTAAAAAAAAATAAAAAACTTGTTTTTGTTTCAAGCCTTTCCCAAACCTTAACCCTTACCTTAACTATTCCGAGTTATTGACTAACCTTAAACACATTTGGAGATAATGCCTAAACTTTACCTTAAACACTTTTAAATTTGACGTTTGGAACAACTGCCGATAGTTTACATTTTTGAGAAACATGGATGAACGTCTAATTCTGACGTAAGACTGTGAGATCTGGTTGCTAAAATGTACTGACATTTTATTCACGTCTGTTTGATCAGCTGTGTGTGTGTCTCTGTGTGTGCGTATGCGTGCATGCATTTACGTGTGCGTGTGTATGCGTGCCTGCGTCCGTGCGTGTGTCTCTGTGGGTGCGTTTGCATGAGTGCATGCACGTGTGTGTGTGTCTCTCTGTGTGTGTGTGCGTGTGTGTGTGCGTGTGCGTGTGCGTGTGCGTGTGTGTGTGTGTGTGTGGTACTCAACACAAACACAAACCCTATGCTCAGCTATTATACATTACTACTACACTCTGTGCTCTGCATAGAGAGAAGGTGTGTTGGAGGATTTCTGACTTTGATCAGCTGGCATGGCAGCCTTGGTTTGTCAATGAGGCACCGCAGAAACATAATGAGTCTCAGAATGTTTACATGGCCACTCATTGGAACTCACTATGTCGTCTCGGGGAACATGCTAGATTCTGCTGACCATCATGCTCATGAAGTTTACAATTAGGATATTTAGTGGACTAGGTATACGATGTTAGATATTACAGTTGGTGGCTTTGACTGATGCACGTTTACTGAGTTGCATTTTCCTGTGAGAAAGGGACCGGTGACATAACTGGTAATGACTGGGGATTGATGACAACCCTGTGGCTAATTGACATACTTAGATAATACAACATGAATAATAACCAATGATTTCTTCCTGAGTCTGTCTTCAAAACGGTTACCTTCCTGTTGTTGTTAATAACAGACATAGATACCTAGAATAACAATGATTATATCTTCCTGCTCTGTAGGATAGTCTGTGTCAATGTAATTCCTTCCAGACATGTTTTAAGGATTCTGGAATGAGATTTCCTCATCTCACAGCGTAAATTGCCTTGTTAAGATGGATGGTTGTGTGTGTGTGTGTGTGTGTGTGTGTGTGTGTGTGTGTGTGTGTGTGTGTGTGTGTGTGTGTGTGTGTGTTCAGTTAAGATGGATGGTGATGGGACACACAGACAGAGAGAACAACAAGGCTGTTAGCTAAGGCAATTATGCATGATTACGCAGACCATGACCAATAAGTCCAATCATGTGTGTGTGTCGACTCAGAACACAAGGTGAGTTTTATCTTTAGACTGATTGTGTTATTTATCACCATGTCAGAGTATGGCGAGATCTTACGTCTGAAAAGACCAAATGAATTGCAAGGAATAATGATTCAATACTGTAGTAATGGTAGTGAGGGAATAGCCTACAGCCTGTACTGGTAGTGAGGGAATAGCCTACAGCCTGTACTGTAGTAATGGTAGTGAGGGAATAGCCTACAGCCGGTACTGGTAGTGAGGGAATAGCCTACAGCCTGTACTGGTAGTGAGGGAATAGCCTACAGCCTGTACTGGTAGTGAGGGAATAGCCTACAGCCTGTACTGGTAGTGAGGGAATAGCCTACAGCCTGTACTGGTAGTGAGGGAATAGCCTACAGCCTGTACTGGTAGTGAGGGAATAGCCTACAGCCTGTACTGGTAGTGAGGGAATAGCCTACAGCCTGTACTGGTAGTGAGGGAATAGCCTACAGCCTGTACTGGTAGTGAGGGAATAGCCTACAGCCTGTACTGGTAGTGAGGGAATAGCCTACAGCCTGTACTGGTAGTGAGGGAATAGCCTACAGCCTGTACTGGTAGTGAGGGAATAGCCTACAGCCTGTACTGGTAGTGAGGGAATAGCCTACAGCCTGTACTGTAGTAATGGTAGTGAGGGGCTAGCCTACAGCCTGTACTGGTAGTGAGGGAATAGCCTACAGCCTGTACTGTAGTAATGGTAGTGAGGGAATAGCCTACAGCCTGTACTGGTAGTGAGGGAATAGCCTACAGCCTGTACTGGTAGTGAGGGAATAGCCTACAGCCTGTACTGGTAGTGAGGGAATAGCCTACAGCCTGTACTGTAGTAATGGTAGTGAGGGGATAGCCTACAGCCTGTACTGGTAGTGAGGGAATAGCCTACAGCCTGTACTGTAGTAATGGTAGTGAGGGAATAGCCTACAGCCTGTACTGGTAGTGAGGGAATAGCCTACAGCCTGTACTGGTAGTGAGGGAATAGCCTACAGCCTGTACTGGTAGTGAGGGAATAGCCTACAGCCTGTACTGGTAGTGAGGGAATAACCTACAGCCTGTACTGGCAGTGAGGGAATAGCCTACAGCCTGTACTGGTAGTGAGGGAATAGCCTACAGCCAGTACTGTAGTAATGGTAGTGAGGGAATATCCTACAGCCTGTACTTGTAGTGAGGGAATAGCCTACAGCCTGTACTGTAGTAATGGTAGTGAGGGAATATCCTACAGCCTGTACTTGTAGTGAGGGAATAGCCTACAGCCTGTACTGGTAGTGAGGGAATAGCCTACAGCCTGTACTGTAGTAATGGTAGTGAGGGAATAGCCTACAGCCTGTACTGGTAGTGAGGGAATAGCCTACAGCCTGCACTGTGTAATGGTAGTGAGGGAATAACCTACAGCCTGTACTGGTAGTGAGGGAATAGCCTACAGCCTGTACTGGTATTGAGGGAATAGCCTACAGCCTGTACTGATAGTGAGGGAATAGCCTACAGCCAGTACTGTATTAATGGTAGTGAGGGAATAGCCTACAGCCTGTACTGTAGTAATGGTAGTGAGGAAATAGCCTACAGCCTGTACTGTAGTAATGGTAGTGAGGGAATAGCCTACAGCCTGTACTGGTAGTGAGGGAATAGCCTACAGCCTGTACTGGTAGTGAGGGAATAGCCTACAGCCAGTACTGGTAGTGAGGGAATAGTCTACAGCCTGTACTGGTAGTGAGGGAATAGCCTACAGCCTGTACTGTAGTAATGGTAGTGAGGGAATAGCCTACAGCCTGTACTGGTAGTGAGGGAATAGCCTACAGCCAGTACTGGTAGTGAGGGAATAGCCTACAGCCTGTACTGGTAGTGAGGGAATAGCCTACAGCCTGTACTGGTAGTGAGGGAATAGCCTACAGCCTGTACTGTAGTAATGGTAGTGAGGGAATAGCCTACAGCCAGTACTGGTAGTGAGGGAATAGCCTACAGCCTGTACTGGTAGTGAGGGAATAGCCTACAGCCAGTACTGTAATAATGGTAGTGAGGGAATAGACAGTATCTATAGTATGTCTATGTTGAAGAGACTATAGTAATGTGGACTCACAGTCACACTGTACCCATTATCTACTAGTCTATTTAGCTCATACTGACCTCAGCAAGTTCACTGGAAATATATGTTCACAGTATTATCTCTCTCGCTTCGGAGTGCATGCTGGGAGCAAGTCGGGAAGCACGATCGATTGTGGGAGCGACTGGAATTCTTTGCAATCTAGTAGATTTCGGTGTGTATACATATTTATATAAATTGAGTTGTTTTATGGTTGTATTATCTCACTAAGTATGAATCCGGCAAAGAAAGTTCTACTTTGTAATTTGCCTCCATTTGTTAGAGATTAAGTGTTGAAATGAGAGTGATCTCGTCAGGGACAACTTGTATCTACAATAAAGTTATTTTTGGATGAAAATCTCCTCTGCTGAAACATGTTGTATCTCATGGGAGACAAGAGCACAAGATTTTAAAGAAAACTACTGACGAACTGAATTTAGCGTTCAGTTTCTAGATTGATGGGTTTGATTATGTGTTCTACGCGTCTACTGAATCAATGAAATGCTTTGGGTGTGGAAGAGAGGGGCATTTGGTGCGGAAATGTCCAGAGAACGAGCGCACAGAGCTGGGTAGCAGCTCTCTAGCACCACTGAGAAGGAACAACAGGGTTCAGGAGAAGGCAGAAGGTGGGCAGATGTGGAGGGAAATATAGGAAAGGAGAGCAGGGTGGCTATGGGGGGAGTTGTGGTAGAGCAGGGCAAAGAGGGGGGGGGGGCATTTGGTAAGACTGTGATTGAAGTCGCTGAGGGGGTGCTAGAGAATGAAAGGGGAGTGTAAGAGGAGAGTGAAACAATGGAAAATGAGGCAGCTGTTTTCAAAGTACAGAGGAGTAAGAGGGAGAATTTGAGGGGTGGTGAAGGTTCTAATTCTAAGAGGAAGGTAGAGATGATAAATCAGTTGAGGATTAACAGGTTGTATAGATGATGGAGTTTTCCTCTGGGGATGATAGTGAGGATTAACAGGTTGTATAGATGATGGAGTTTTCTTCTGGGGATGATAGTGAGGATTAACAGGTTGTAGAGATGATGGAGTTTTCTTCTGGGGATGATAGTGAGGATTAACAGGTTGTATAGATGATGGAGTTTTCCTCTGGGGATGATAGTGAGGATTAACAGGTTGTATAGATGATGGAGTTTTCCTCTGGGGATGATAGTGAGGATTAACAGGTTGTAGAGATGATGGAGTTTTCTTCTGGGGATGATAGTGAGGATTAACAGGTTGTAGAGATGATGGAGTTTTCTTCTGGGGATGATAGTGAGGATTAACAGGTTGTAGAGATGATGGAGTTTTCTTCTGGGGATGATAGTGAGGATTAACAGGTTGTAGAGATGATGGAGTTTTCTTCTGGGGATGATAGTGAGGATTAACAGGTTGTATAGCTGATGGAGTTTTCTTCTGGGGATGATAGTGAGGATTAACAGGTTGTAGAGATGATGGAGTTTTCTTCTGGGGATGATAGTGAGGATTAACAGGTTGTATAGATGATGGAGTTTTCCTCTGGGGATGATAGTGAGGATTAACAGGTTGTATAGATGATGGAGTTTTCCTCTGGGGATGATAGTGAGGATTAACAGGTTGTAGAGATGATGGAGTTTTCTTCTGGGGATGATAGTGAGGATTAACAGGTTGTATAGCTGATGGAGTTTTCTTCTGGGGATGATAGTGAGGATTAACAGGTTGTAGAGATGATGGAGTTTTCTTCTGGGGATGATAGTGAGGATTAACAGGTTGTAGAGATGATGGAGTTTTCTTCTGGGGATGATAGTGAGGATTAACAGGTTGTATAGCTGATGGAGTTTTCTTCTGGGGATGATAGTGAGGATTAACAGGTTGTAGAGATGATGGAGTTTTCTTCTGGGGATGATAGTGAGGATTAACAGGTTGTAGAGATGATGGAGTTTTCTTCTGGGGATGATAGTGAGGATTAACAGGTTGTAGAGATGATGGAGTTTTCTTCTGGGGATGATAGTGAGGATTAACAGGTTGTAGAGATGATGGAGTTTTCCTCTGGGGATGATAGTGAGGATTAACAGGTTGTATAGCTGATGGAGTTTTCCTCTGGGGATGATAGTGAGGATTAACAGGTTGTAGAGATGATGGAGTTTTCTTTTCTCTGGATGATAGTGAGGATTAACAGGTTGTATAGCTGATGGAGTTTTCCTCTGGGGATGATAGTAAGGCCTCGGATGCGTCACAACAAATTAGTGAGAGAAATGGGGTGGAAAGCATGGCATTCCAGCCATGAGCAGTTTTAAGATTTCTTCTTTAAACGTAAATGGGGTAAGGGACGGGAAAAAAGAGCCGTAGTGTATGAGTTAATAAAGGGAAAGGGAAGTGACATACATTTTCTACATTGAGCGCCTAGTAATATGGAAAATGAAGTTACTTGGCAACAGGAGTGGTGGGGGGGTGGGGGGGGGGTGGGGGGGGGGGGGCATCCTGTTGTCTGACGTTTTTTTGCCTTTGTCATACGAGGTTGAAGAGGTAGTTGAGGGGAGGTTATTAAAAGTGAGATTGTGGTATGAAAACATCACTATGTGTGTAATGCCCAGTTGAGCAGTTGAGAGGGTATGTTTTTTAGAGATATTATCAAATACCATTAAGAAATTATTTATTTCTTGCTGGGGGGTTTTTAACTGTACAGTCCGTGATTTAGATATCACAAAGAACCTCATATAGCCTCAAGGACTTTTTAAAAACATCTTATTGTAACACATGAACTATGTGATATTTGGCAGAGTCAAAATGGAGGCACGAGACAGTACACATGGGCTAATGTGAGAGAGAACTCTCTGGACAGGTTAGATAGGTTTTATTGTTTTGAGCATCAATCTCAGGGATGTAAATCAAGTGTGATAACCACAGTGGAAGTTTCTGATCATTGTTTAGAGGTGGTGTACATTAACGCTGTAAAACCCCAGTGTTCTGATCATTGTTTAGTAACAGAGGTGGTGTACATTAACACTGTAAAACCCCAGTGTTCTGATCATTGTTTAGTAACAGAGGTGGTGTACATTAACACTGTAAAACCCCAGTGTTCTGATCATTGTTTAGTAACAGAGGTGGTGGACATTAACGCTGTAAAACCCCAGTGTCCTGATAATTGTTTAAAAACAGAGGGGGTGTACATTAATGCTGTAAAACCCAGAAGTGCATATTGGCATTTTAATATAAACTTTATTAAGTGATCCTCACTTCAGGAAATGTTGTAGTTTTTTCAGGGAGAGGTGGAGGTCTGAAAATGCTAGTTTTGTATCCCTTCAACAGTGGTGGGACATAGAGAAAATCCAGATTCAACAATTCTGTAATCAATACACGATGAAATGTCACCAGAGATATCACCAGATCAATGAACGCCCTAGTCTGAGAAAGTGGAACCCCTGACGTTGGTTGAGACCACAGGAGATCGATGCCATACTCAGGCACTCAAGAGGAAAAAAAGCCGCATTGGCAGACCTGCTGGGTATCAGAGCACAGGGGGCATTGGTGAGAAGTCAATTTCAGGGAATATCTGAAATTAATCCATCCAAAGTTTTCTTTGGTTTAGAGAAAAAGAATGGACAAAGGAGAATTATTCATTGCCTCGAATCCGCTGTTGGACAGGGGCTCACTAGCCCAAGTGGAATTAGAAAGAGGACAGTAGAGTTCTATGCTGAGCTCTACAAGTGGAATTAGAAAGAGGACAGTAGAGTTCTATACTGAGCTCTACAAGTGAAATTAGAAAGAGGACAGTAGAGTTCTATACTGAGCTCTACAAGTGGAATTAGAAAGAGGACAGTAGAGTTCTATGCTGAGCTCTACAAGTGGAATTAGAAAGAGGATAGTAGAGTTCTATGCTGAGCTCTACAAGTGGAATTAGAAAGAGGACAGTAGAGTTCTATGCTGAGTTCTACAAGTGTAATTAGAAAGAGGACAGTAGAGTTCTATGCTGAGCTCTACAAGTGGAATTAGAAAGAGGACAGTAGAGTTCTATGCTGAGCTCTACAAGTGGAATTAGAAAGAGCGCAGTAGAGTTATATGCTGAGCTCTACCAGTGGAATTAGAAAGAGGGCAGTAGAGTTCTATGCTGAGCTCTACAAGTGCGAGTACAAAGAGGATATAACAGTGACTCATCAGTTCCTTGGTGGGCTCCTACAGGTGGCTGCAGAAGCTCAAGTTGAACTAGAGCAAGTGTAACCGATGTGAAATGGCTAGCTAGTTAGCGGTGGTGCGTGCTAATAGCGCTTCAATCCGTGACGTCACTCGTTCTGAGACCTTGAAGTAGTGTTTCCCCTTGCTCTGCAAGGGCCGCGGGTTTTGTGGAGCGATGGGTAACGATGCTTCGTGGGTGGCTTTTGTTGATGTGTGCAGAGGGTCCCTGGTTCGAGCCCGGGTAGGGGTGAGGGGACAGACAAAAGTTTTACTGTTACACAACAATTGTCTTTACAGGAGCTATACACTGCATTGAAAGGCACCGGGTATTGATGAGCTTCCCGTTTAATTTCTTAAGTCTATTTGGGCACCGGGTATTGATGAGCTTCCCGTTTAATTTCTTAAGTCTATTTGGGCACCGGGTATTGATGAGCTTCCCGTTTAATTTCTTAAGTCTATTTGGGCTATGGTGGGAGAGGATTGGCTAGCACTTGTTAACGATAGTTTGACCGGAGGGTTACTACTGATAAGCTGCCGAAGGGCTCTCCTCACTCTACTGCCAAAAAAGGGGGACCCTATGGAGGTGAAGAACTGGTGTCCGGTGGCCTAAATGTACACTGATTATAAGATCCTGTCCAAGGCTTTGTCCAACAGGCTGAGGGAGGTGACAGGGTAAATCATGCACACGGACCAGTCCTGCTGTGTTCCCGGTCGGCAGATAGGGGATAACATTTCCCTGATTCTGGATTTTTTGGACGTCTCTAGGGCTATTGGGTTGGATGCTGGTCTAATTTCAATTGATCAGGAAAAGGCATTTCACCGAGTTGAACATCAATACCTATGGCCACATTGGAGGCTTTTGGTTTCAGCTCTGGTTTTATTACCATGATCAGGGAAATAAAGGGTGGCGTTGAAAGTGTATTGAAAGTTAACGGTGGCTTGAGTGCTCCTTTTAAAGTGTGTAGAGGAACTAGACAGGGGTGTTCGTTGTCAAGAATGTTGTATGCCATTTGTATAGAGCCACTACTAAAATGCATTAGAAGTTGCATTGAAGGGGTGTATCTTTCAGAGGATATTCCTCTTATTCGTCTCTCAGTTTATGCTGATGATGTAGTGAAAAATCAAGTGGAGGTGGATAGTTTGAGTCTCATGGTTGATCCTCTGCAAAGGTAAATTGTGAAAAAAGTTGTGCTTTACAGATTGGGAAATGATCTGGAGGGATCATGGCTTTGCCAGGGGGGTTGGAATGGTGTGATGGGGGGTTCAAGTATCTTGGAGTGTACCTAGGGGATGAGGGGAAAATGGAAATACATTGGAATGGGGTGGTTGATATGGTTTAAGGGAGGATGAGGAGATGGCGTTGGCTGCTATCTCGTATGTCATACAGGGGGACAATATTATTGTTAATAATGTGGTTTATATGGTGGAAGGGAGGATGAGGAGATGGTGTTGGCTGCTATCTCGTATGTCATATAGGGGTAGGGGGCCACTATTGTTGTTAATAATGTGGTTGCCTCTGTACTGTGGCATCGGTTGTCATGTTTAGAGCCACCGTCTGGCCCTCTGGCCAAGATACAGGCAATTATTGTAGATTGTTTTTGGGATAAATATCACTGGGTTCCACAAAGTGTTTTGTATTTGTCAAACGAGGAGGGGGAAAAGGTCTTGTACATCTTGCTAGTAGGGCTGCTGCTTTCCGCTTTCAGTTTATTCAAAGGTTGATTTATGGACCGAAAAATGTGGTGTGGAGAGGGGTGGTAGGCCTGGTATTACAGAAGGTAGGGGGATTAGAGTTAAAGAAGGCTTTATTTTTGGTTGATAGTAGCCAGAGTTCTAGGGATGGAGTACCAGGATTGTCGGACAACTGCTGGGAAGTTGCAGGAAGGCTCTGTAAACAGAAGAGTGGATTAAGCTCAAGAGTTAGAAGAAAAAGGCACACGATTTCCCAGACTAGGGATTACACCCAGTATCCCAGTCAGACAGAAAGGCTTTATTAGTGGATTTGAGAGGGTTGGAAGAGGTGGGTTTGGATGAGGGGAATGGGAAGGAGTTATGTAGGGGGTGTGCCAAGGTTTTAAATAAAGATAAATAGAAAAGATACCACTTGGAGGGTAAAACTGGGCCTTGGTGACAAGGTAAAGCCAGCATGGAGAGCACTGTACAAGCCACCGTTACTAAAGGGGACTGGTGATATGTAATGGAGGGTGTTACATGGCATCATTGCAGTTAATGCTTTTGCATCAGTTATTAATTCAGATGTTGGAGATGGATGTCATTTTTGTAACATAAGATAAACTATTTTTGACTGTTTTATGGAGTGTGAGAGGATAAAGGCTCTTTTTGAAATGTTCAAGTTTTTGTTTACAGCTGTAGGGGAGATTAGGACAAGCTAGGATGTCAATTTTTCACATTTTCTGAGTAGGAAAAACAAGATAGACAAGAGATATGGTAAGGATGTAAGATGTGTTTTTAAAAGGATTAGTTAAAGCGAGAATAAAAGTGGATTTTGAGTTCTTCTCGGCTGTATAAGACCTCCCATTGTTTGAGGAGAAGTGGACTTATGAAGGAGCGGTATGTTTTGTGGAGGAGGGGAAACTTTTTTTTGTTAATGAAATTAGTTTATTTAAGAATCACACATTTATTGTGTAATTTCTGAAAAGGCAGTGTGCCAATATTTGTGTTAATACTTGAGTATTATTTCTTCCCCCTATTCCCTATCCAGTCCCACTCCAGAGGTCTCGTGGAGTAAGCTGAGTGGGGAGTTCCCTAACAAGCATTGTGCACTTCCAGAAGATACTGCGTATCGTCACACCCTACCCATTATCTACTAAACTATTCTCTCGCAAATCTTTACAGCTCTTGCTCAGCATTTTTAGCATGAATGGTGACTGGATAATATCCCCAATGGAGAGCAGAGGCTGCGTCTACTTAGCTTGGGATTCCGGGCTGCAACATCTTCTATTCTATTTCAATGAAGTATTTTTTTCTCCATTTAATGCTTGCTTCTGCTTTTCCTTTCCCCTTAAGTATCCTGACTTTTTAGAGCAACTCAGAATATGACCTTCAAATCAGGGCAACACTCTCCAGACAGATAACTGATATGGGATGAAGGGAATACTTAACCACTGTGTGGGAGTGAGTGAAAATATGGCACCACTGAATGTGTTTGACAGACTAAGTATCTCGAGGAGGTATTGAATTAGAACTACCCAGGGACTAAAGCTTAATGGCAGTGGTTTAGTGAGATACCCATATTAATTACATCGTCTTTCGCATCCTGTCCTCTATTGTTTAATGCTTAAAGGATGTTTACAAGTTGCTGAGACTTGTTTTCTTGCTCATGTTTTTCATTCTCCAGGCCTTTATACTCTTGGACTTATAGTCAAATATCATCTTCAGTCAAAACATGTCCTCATGGGTTTGTGTCACAGCGAGCATGATGATGGTGATGGTGACGATGGTGGTGACGATGGTGATGATGATGATGATGATGATTATTTGACCCTGCTGGTCATCTATGAATATTTGAACTTCTTGGCCATGTTCTGTTATAATCTCCACCCGGCACAGCCAGAAGAGGACTGGCCAAACACGCATAGCCTGGTTTCTCTCGGTTTCTTCCTAGGTTCTGCCTCTCTGACTGAGCGCTCCTCTCCTCCTCCTCTCTGTCTGAGTGCTCCTCTCCTCCTCCTCTCTGACTGAGCGCTCCTCTCCTCCTCCTCTCCTCTGCCTCTCTGTCTGAGCGCTCCTCTCCTCCGCCTCTCTGACTGAGCGCTCCTCTCCTCCTCCTCTCTGACTGAGCGCTCCTCTCCTCCTCCTCTCTGACTGAGCGCTCCTCTCCTCCTCCTCTCTGACTGAGCACTCCTCTCCTCCGCTTCTCTGACTGAGTGCTCCTTTCCTCCTCCTCTCTGACTGAGCGCTCCTCTCCTCCTCTCTGTCTGAGTGCTCCTCTCCTCCTCCTCTCTGACTGAGCGCTCCTCTCCTCTGCCTCTCTGTCTGAGCGCTCCTCTCCTCCTCCTCTCTGACTGAGCGCTCCTCTCCTCCTCCTCTCTGACTGAGCGCTCCTCTCCTCCTCCTCTCTGACTGAGCACTCCTCTCCTCCGCTTCTCTGACTGAGCGCTCCTCTCCTCCTCCTCTCTGACTGAGCACTCCTCTCCTCTGCCTCTCTGACTGAGCGCTCCTCTCCTCCTCCTCCTCTGCAGCAGCAGTAGCAGGCAGCAGCAGTAGCAGACAGCAGCAGTAGCAGGCAGCAGCAGTAGCAGACAGCAGCAGTAGCAGGCAGCAGCAGTAGCAGGCAGCAGCAGTAGCAGTAGCAGTAGCAGGCAGCAGCAGTAGCAGGCAGCAGCAGTAGCAGCAGCATTAGCAGTAGCAGTAGCAGTAGCAGGCAGCAGCAGTAGCTGGCAGCAGCAGTAGCAACACAGTGTTCTGCTCTATTTTCTATCTTGTCATGTTCAATGTCAGCCAATTAATCATCAATAATATATGATATGGCAGGTTGTGGTTATGGATATTCATTGCACCAATGAATGTAAGCCCTCTGAAAGACAAAATACAATTCATCTTTATGGTTTGTGGCTCATTTTATCAAATCAAAATCAAATCAAATGTTATTGGTCACATACATGTGATTATCAGATGTTATTGCGGGTGTAGCGAAATGTTTGTGCTTCTAGCACTGATAGTGCTGTAGTATCTAACAATTTCACACAATACACACAATACACTCAAATCTAAGTAAAGGAATGGAATTAAGAATATATAAATATTTGGACGAGCAATGTCAGAGCGGCATAGACTAAGATACAGTATGTACATATGAGATGAGTAATGCAAAATATGAAATATTATTGAAGTGGCCAGTGATTTCAAGTCTATGTATATAGGCAGCAGCCTCTAATGTGCTACTGATGGCTATTTAACAGTCTGATGGCCTTGAAATAGAAGCTGTTTTTCAGTCTCTCGGTCCTAGCTTTGATGCACCTGTACTGACCTCGCCTTCTGGATGATAGCGGGGTGAATGTGCTACTTGGGCTTGGGTGGTTGATGATCTTTTTGGCCTTCCTGTGACATTGGGTGGTGTAGGTGTCCTGGAGGGCAGGTAGTTTGCCCCTGGTGATGCTTTGGGCAGACCGCACTACCCTCTGGAGAGCCCTGCCGTTGCGGAAGGTGCAGTTGTCGTACCAGGCAGTTATACAGTCCGACAGGATGCTCTCAGTCGTGCATCTGTAAAAGTTTGTGAGGGTTTCAGGTGCCAAGCCAAATTTCTTCAGCTTCCTGAGGTTGAAGGGTCGC
Organism: Oncorhynchus clarkii lewisi; assembly: GCF_045791955.1. Taxonomy (NCBI): domain Eukaryota; kingdom Metazoa; phylum Chordata; class Actinopteri; order Salmoniformes; family Salmonidae; genus Oncorhynchus; species Oncorhynchus clarkii. Next base: position 87,130,226 of record NC_092148.1, on the reverse strand, counting down.
TGTTTCACTTTCTTCACCAAACTGTCTGTGTGGGTGAACCATTTCAGTCTATGATGTGTACACCGAGGAACTTAAAACTTTCCACCTTCTTCACTGCTGTCCCGTCGATGTGGATAAAGGGGTACTCCCTCTGCTGTTTCCTGAAGTCCACGATCATCTCCTTTGTTTTGTTGACGTTGAGTGAGAGGCTGTTTTCCTGACACCGCATTCATGTGATGAATGAGGGCCCTCGCCTCCTCCCTGCAGAGTGTCTCGTCGTTGTTGGTGCTTAAGCCTACTACTGTTGTGTCGTCTGCAAACTTGATGGATGAGTTGGAGGCGTGCGTAGCCACGGAGTCATGGGTAAACAGTGAGTACAGGAGGGGGCCATTTACCCCCAGTCATTTACCCTCAGCCATTTACCCTCAGCCATTTATCCCCAGCCATTTACCCTCAGCCATTTATCCTCAGTCATTTACCCCCAGTCATTTACCCTCAGCCATTTACCCCCAGTCATTTATCCCCAGTCATTAATCCCCAGTCATTTATCCCCAGTCATTTACCCCCAGTCATTTACCCCCAGTCATTTACCCCCAGTCATTTATCCCCAGCCATTTACCCCCAGTCATTTACCCCCAGTAATTTATCCCCAGCCATTTACCCCCAGTCATTTACCCCCAGTCATTTATCCCCAGTCATTTACCCCCAGTCATTTATCCCCAGCCATTCCATTTACCCCCAGTCATTTACCCCCAGTCATTTACCCCCAGTCATTTACCCCCAGTCATTTATCCCCAGTCATTTACCCCCAGTCATTTACCCCCAGTCATTTACCTCCAGTCATTTACCCCCAGTCATTTACCCCCAGTCATTTACCCTCAGTCATTTATCCCCAGTCATTTACCTCCAGTCATTTACCCCCAGTCATTAATCCCCATTCATTTATCCCCAGTCATTTATCCCCAGCCATTTACCCCCAGTCATTTACCCCCAGTAATTTATCCCCAGCCATTTATCCCCAGTCATTTACTTCCAGTCATTTACCCCCAGTCATTTATCCCCAGCCATTCCATTTACCCCCAGTCATTTACCCCCAGTCATTTACCCCCAGTCATTTACCCCCAGTCATTAATCCCCAGTCATTTATCCACAGTCATTTACCCCCAGTAATTTACCCCCAGTCATTTACCCTCAGCCTTTTATCCCCAGTCATTTACCTCCAGTCATTTACCCCCAGTCATTTATCCCCCAGTAATTTACCCTCAGCCATTTACCCCCAGTCATTTACCCCCAGTCATTTACCCCCAGTCATTTACCCCCAGCCATGTATCCCCAGTCATTCACCCCCAGTCATTTACCCCCTGTCATTTACCCCCAGTCATTTACCCTCAGCCATTTACCCTCAGTCATTTACCCCCAGTAATTTACCCTCAGCCATTTACCCCCAGTCATTTACCCCCAGTCATTTACCCCCAGCCATGTATCCCCAGTCATTTACCCCCAGTCATTTACCCCCAGTCATTTACCCCCAGTCATTTACCCCCAGTCATTTACCCCCAGTCATTTACCCCCAGTCATTTATCCCCAGTCATTTACCCCCAGTCATTTACCCCCAGTCATTTACCCCCAGTCATTTACCCCCAGTCATTTATCCCCAGCCATTTACCCCCAGTTATTTATCCCCTGACCAACATTTCAACATTTCACAGTCATGGTTCTGAAGCTGTGTGTGAGAAGGGACAGTTAGAAACAATGGGAGCTTTATTGAAAGAGAAAGGTCAAGTGAATAAATAACTGTGTCTCCATGGTGATGTGACAGTTAGTACTCTATAATGGAGATGGACCGTGAATTGACCGTACCAGTGAAAAAGCTTCACAGGCCTACATAAAGAAACATGTTATCACATGCCTGTGGCTCAGATTCCTGTTTACTGGAAAAAAATGTCATGAAATATAAACTACTGTAAATACACTAACATGATATTATACCCTTCAAGTATGACTCCCTGATAAAATAAAGGTTAAATAAAAAATAATTTAAAAAAATCATATTTTCACTGATAGATACAGTGGCTGACCTTCTCAATCTATTTGTAAATAGCATAGCTTAGTGTTGCCCTGAGACAAGACTGTAGTGGAGTCCACATGAATAAAAAGGAAAACAGCTGCACACTGGCAGTCTTCATGCTTCCTAGCAGAGCAGTCTACAGCCATGTATCAGGGCAGAGCTATTGTTAGTGATGGCTGCAGAGCATGAATAGGCCTACGTGATTTATGCATAGCCTAGACCAGCCTGAAGCTTAAATGCATGGCATGAATTGAATGAATGATTGCGCTGGCGTTATTGATATATTGGTCAGCTGGTGTGCGTAGCCTTTGTGACCCTAAAGGCATTATGTTGACTGGAAGAGCAGGATAAGCAGCTTACATTACATTAGTGTGACAAGTCGTGGAGACTAGAGAGAGTGAGCGGCACAGAGAATGGAGCATGACTGGGCCAGTCTACGATAGGATTTACATCCCAACACTATGCCTGCTGTGTGGGGCATTCTTTGCACTAGTCTAGTCACTAGGACGTGTACCGGTCCGTACCATAAGCTAGACCTACGCAGAGGACAAAGCAAAACAGTTATTGCCATGAACGTCCCAATCAAATCAATAATCAATCCAGTTGATTGTCTTGACGGGTTGAAATGATAGGGTTATTACTCTAGCATTATGGGTCTTTGTCTTCTCTATCCGCTGACAGTTCTCTGCTTAATTTAATAGATTGGCTAGTCATTTTAACAAGTGGTAAGTAGGATTGCAGGTAGCTAGAATTGATCTGCCAAGTCTCGGTCATCTTCATTAGGGCACAGTGTAGCAAAACGTTGGCAACGGAACCAGCTTTTACAGAGAACCAAACGGGCACGGCATCTATTTCCTCATCCAACAAATACACCCTGTTGTCAGAGCGACAAGGGTTCTCAGCAGACCGTGTGGGTCAGGGCGAAGCTCTATCTGCAGGCACTGTGCTGTTCTGTCTCCCGTCTAATAGGGTTGGATGGGCTGTGTCTGTACCTCCTCTCCTCTTTTAGTAGAATCCACCAGTCAGTGGGTCCATTGGGAGATGCTTCCCTGTGCTACAGGATGGTGTATGTAAAGAGATGCAAGCAGTGGAAACCAGAAAATAAATATAAAGCCTCTATCGAGGATTCATCGGGGAGATGTAGTGGAATCTCAGGAGGCCACATTTTTATCGTCTGTTGGCCATTCTATATTCACAAGTCAATTATCTTTGATAAATAATTCATAGGGGAAGGCTATGATACTGCTAGCGGGTAGAGGAATAACAGTGATTCAGCATTAAAACACTGTTGGCAGGTGCTGTACTGCAGTCTTGTAATACTCCAGTCCAGTCTGAAGGTTTTTTAATTGTCTGGGTCTCGCCATGGTCTATCTCGACATATTTATACACATTTTTACACTGCTAGCGGATAGATGAATAGCAGTGACTCGGCATTAAAACACTGTTGGCAGGTGGTAAACACAGTGGGGAAAGAGAGACAGCCCTATCAGATCTAAATCAGACTACTGGTTAATGAGACCTCCAAATCAGCTACGTTACACGCGTTAGTGTAGCTGGGCCGTTAGTGTAGCAGGGCCGTTAGTGTAGCCGGGCCGTTAGTGTAGCCGGGCCGTTAGTGTAGCAGGGCCGTCAGTGTAGCAGGGCCGTCAGTGTAGCAGGGCCGTCAGTGTAGCAGGGCCGTTAGTGTAGCAGGGCCATTAGTGTAGCCGGGCCGTTAGTGTAGCCGGGCCGTTAGTGTAGCAGGGCCGTTAGTGTAGCAGGGCCATCAGTGTAGCCGGGCCGTTAGTATGCACAGCTTGACAGCGTTTGGCTCCTTTCTATTCAGTCCCAATCAATATTTGTCTCCTTCAGCCTTTATTTACCACAGCATTTAGAGTTGGGAGATGATACGAAATGTTCTCAGAACGACCACGGTATAAATCCTGGTCCCTGGTCACTAGTCCCTGGTTCCTGGTTCCTGGTCCCTGGTCCCTGGTCACTAGTCCCTGGTTCCTGGTCCCTGGTCACTGGCCACTAGTGGTCACTGGTCACTGGTCCCTGGTCACTAGTCCCTGGTCGCTAGTCTCTGGTCACTAGTCACTAGTCCCTGGTTACTAGTCCCTGGTCACTAGTCCCTGGTCACTAGTCCCTGGTCCCTGGTCTAGTCCCTGGTTCCTGGTCCCTGGTCACTGGCCACTAGTGGTCACTGGTCACTGGTCCCTGGTCACTAGTCCCTGGTCGCTAGTCCCTGGTCACTAGTCACTAGTCCCTGGTTACTAGTCCCTGGTCACTAGTCCCTGGTCACTAGTCCCTGGTCCCTGGTCACTAGTCCCTAGTTACTAGTCCCTGGTCACTAGTCCCTGGTCCCTGGTCACTAGTCCCTGGTTACTAGTCCCTGGTCGCTAGTCCCTGGTCACTAGTCCCTGGTCGCTAGTCCCTGGTCACTAGTCCCTGGTCACTAGTCCCTGGTCCCTGGTCACTAGTCCCTGGTCACTAGTCCCTGGTCACTAGTCCCTGGTCACTAGACCCTGGTCCCTGATCACTAGACCCTGGTCCCTGGTCACTAGTCCCTGGTCACTAGTCCCTGGTCCCTGGTCACTAGTCCCTGGTCCCTGGTCACTGGTCACTAGTCTCTGGTCACTAGTCCCTGGTCACTAGTCCCTGGTTCCTGGTCCCTGGTTCCTGGTCCCTGGCTGGTGATTTAGCGTGAGGGAAGTGAGTTTCCCTCATCAGGTGCATTCAGACTGGTGCAATAGAGGAACCAGGAGCCTGAGGTGACCAGACCACATTATTACTGATTATTAGATTCACGACCCTGTCTGCTGTTCCTCTGCTGTCTCTTTGATTCTACAGTACGTTCCCCAGGACACCTTTCATAGAAAGAGAAAGCCCTTAGATATCTGTTTAGAACTTGAAGGATACTGTATGTGTGAAATATGTATTTGATCAATTATACTGTATTCTACAAGATGCACTACATATCCTCTCCTATAGATGTGCTATCTTAATTTGACCAGTTTCTCACAGCAGGAGATTTATCCTGCAGCAACAAGAAATGTGAATGATTATGTTGATTATAACTAAGGGATATTTTTGTAGGGGTTGATACATTTTTAGTTAGGATAAATCAAGTCTGAAATTTGAAAGCCTTTTTAAACCTCACACTATAATTATAATTTCCTGCTGCGTAGGAAAATTATCTGTGACAACAGAGTGATCCATTTAAGATATCATATCTGTATGTGCACTTCTTAAATATGGTCATGATTCATACCTTAATAATGTTGTAAAAAGCAGGATCCCAGCTGTTTGCAGTGTATGAGAGTCTCTGGGTTGTTGTACTAGCTGTTGAGAGCCTTTTACTGTATCGTCATGTTTTGTAGTGGGCCTGGAATTTAGTCTTTCAGATCATAATACATCAGATGACATGAACATGGGGACCTGATCCTAGATCAGCACTGCTACTCTGATATGCTTTATGAATACAGGCCCAGGTCCCCAACCTATGGCGTTCCGGTCTTTAAATTAGTGTTTGCATAGTTTTTATTCACAGTCACAAGAGGTCCCTGCAAACACACAACTGCTTCCTCTGAAATGGGTTGCTAGGATACGAGTGCAGTGAAAATGAAATCCCCTCTTTGTTTCATTTCTCCAGCTGTAAAGCTCAAGAATTATGTCATCATCTCAATGGAGTGTGTGTGTGTGTGTGTGTGTGTGTGTGTGTGTGTGTGTGTGTGTGTGTGTGTGTGATTTGAAAAAATAATATATATAAAAAATATATATCTAAACTCAGCAACAACAAAAAAATGTCCTCTCACTGTCAACTGCATTTATTTTCAGCAAACTTAACATGTGTAAATATTTGTATGAACATAACAAGATTCAACAACTGAGACATAAACTGAACAAGTTCCACAGGCATGTGAATATTGTGTCCCTGAACAAAGGGGGGGTCAAAATCAAAAGTAACAGTCAGTATCTGGTGTGGCCACCAGCTGCATTAAGTACTGCAATGCATCTCCTCCTCATGGACTGCACCTAGATTTGCCAGTTCTTGCTGTGAGATGTTACCCCACTCTTCCACCAAGGCACCTGCAAGTTCCTGGACATTTCTGGGGGGAATGGCCCTAGCCCTCACCCTCCGATCCAACAGGTCCCAGACGTGCTTAATGGGATTGAGATCCAGGCTCTTCGCTTGCCATGGCAGAACACTGACATTCCTGTCTTGCACGAAATCACACACAGAACGAGCAGTATGGCTGGTGGCATTGTCATGCTAGAGGGTCATGTCAGGATGAGCCTGCAGGAAGGGTACCACATGAGGGAGGAGGATGTCTTCCCTGTAACGCACAGCGTTGAGATTGCCTGCAATGACAACAAGCTCAGTCCGATGATGCTGTGACACACCGCCCCAGACCATGACGGACCCTCCACCTCCAAATCGATTCCGCTCCGGAGTACAGGCCTCGGTGTAACGCTCATTTCTTCGACGAAAAACACGAATCCGACCATCACCCCTGTTGAGACAAAACCACGACTCGTCAGTGAAGAGCACTTTTTGCCAGTCCTGTCTGGTCCAGCGACGGTGGGTTTGTTCCCATAGGCAACATTGTTGCCGGTGATGTCGGGTGAGGACCTGCCTTACAACAGGCCTACAAGCCCTCAGCCAGCCTCTCTCAGTCTATTGCGGACAGTCTGAGCACTGATGGAGCGATTGTGCCTTCCTGGTGTAACTCGGGCATCTTTCTTTTGGTGTTTTTCAGAGTCAGTAGAAAGGCCTATTTTTAGTGTCCTAAGTTTTCATAACTGTGACCTTAATTGCCTACCGTCTGTAAGCTGTTAGTGTCTTAACGACCGTTCCATAGATGCATGTTCATTAATTGTTTATGGTTCATGGGAAACAGTGTTTAAACCCTTTCCAATGACGATCTGTGAAGTTCTCTCTCCCCTCTAACATTTTTGACCACGGCCATTGACAATGCCCCCCCACGCTATCTCCTTGCCACCGCTGCTGAAAAGAATCTTAGGGGTAACACTTGTCTCCTCTGCATCTGTGTGATTCATAGCCTCTCATATCAGACTCGTTAATCCCATTTAGTCCTGGTCAGTGTTAGATGAGGCATAGAGGGTGTGTTTGATGACCTTAGCATGTTTCCTCTCCATTCCTCCAACTGATGTCAGCAGGTTGACGGTTATTGTCATGAGTTTTGTCCTGAAGGTAGAACTGAGCAATTTCCCTTTAGATAGGCCAACTGCAAAGTCAAAATTGTCTATATTGTAAAATTTCATGAAAACAGAAATGTGTTTTTTTGTTGTTAATTTAAGGTTAGGGTTATGCATTAGGGTTAGCACTGTGGTTAATGTTAGGGTTGGGTTTAAAATCAGATTTTATGACTTTGCATATTAAATATTCTGGGAACCTATATCTTTGTCATATCCCCACAATGTTCCCCACAATGATCTTTGTCATATCCCCACAATGTTCCCACAACCTAAAGAAATGTTCTGGGAACCTTTTAGAGAACACACAACGTGTTCTGGAAACCTTTTAGAGAACATACAACGTGTTCTGGAAGCCTTTTAGAGAACATACAACGTGTTCTGGAAACCTTTTAGAGAACATACAAAATGTTCTGGAAACCTTTTAGAGAACATACAACGTGTTCTTGAAACCTTATAGAGAACACACAATGTGTTCTGGAAACCTTTTAGAGAACATACAACGTGTTCTGGAAACCTTTTAGAGAACATACAACGTGTTCTGGAAACCTTTTAGAGAACATACAATGTGTTCTGGGAACGCTCTTGTAACATCAGGTGAATGTTTTTTGCACTGAAAAGAAACATTGGAGAATCATCCACACAGCTGGACAGTTTTTGTGTTTTGGGAACATATCTTTTGTGATGTCCCCGCAATGTTCCCACAACCTAATGAAACATTCGGGGAACATTTAAAGAACAGATTAAATGTGTTCTAGGAATGTTATAGTAACATCAGGCAAATGTTTTATGCAAACATTCTATTTTCAACAGTTTTTTGTGTTATGAGAACATTTGCCGCGACCTTACAAATCTTCTGGAACTTTCCCAGAACCAATTTTGGTTTGCTGGGTAGTGGTGAACATCATTACCTGGAGCCTATCTGTCGCTATGGCAGACGTCTCCAGGGATACGCAGCATCAGGAAGTTGCCGTTCCGCTGTTCTATTCCTCTGTTCCGCTGCCTCCGAGGACCACCATTCTAGAGTGTTGCTGAAACAGCTGTTGCTTGTCGTATTGTGTTTCCTTGACGATGGGTTGATACGAGTGCAGTGAAGATGAAATCCCCTCCAGTTCGTCTCTGTTGTTGGTCTGGGGGGCAGTGTCTTGAGTGCCCACTCAGCTAAAACAGCGCTCAGGGAGGGTTGCTGCTTGTGACAACGGTCACCCTTTTAGTCAGGATGTGGTCAACCTGTTGGTGGAGCTGCCCTCCTGCTGTGGTGCGTAGGAGGCTGACATGGTCACTACTGTTGTTTAGGGCCAATGGCGTGAGTAGTGGAAACGGTATTAGTACTGTACTGTGCCCATGTTTTATTATATGGGCATGGGCAATGCCAGAGTATGGAACGTAGTCAATGAATTCACTCATATCATCCCTAAATTGGAGGCTACATATACCTCATGTGTTCTTACCTAACGCCATCTTCTTTGTCCCCATTGGGCCCTCTTCTTCTTTCTATCCTTGGTCTTCCAGTGTGAAATGGTAGCACCTAGCAGGTCTATTGAGCCAGCCAAGTGACATCTAGTGTTTTGTTCTCATACCCTGTTGAACTGTTGTGTCTACTGAAGTAGCTATTTTGACCTGATGCCAACGAGGCCAAGCGTATTCAGCTTGATGCACTGGAATGTTCCTTTAAGCTTGTCCTTCATGTCCATGCTCGGTAGTTTGGTTTTGCCGGACCAATGAGAATGTCATCACTCTGTCTGGTGGATTAAACGGCTAAATTAGAGAAATGTCACTGCTTTACATTTGAACTGCTCGGTCACTACACAATCACAGCACTACTAAAAAGGGGTCCAAATGTACAGTTCATTATGTTTAGACTTTAGAAGTTTATTATGAGGATGGCTGCCCGATGTTTTTTAATACCTTCTTGACCTTACTTACGGCAATTAAAATCGTGTAACTTTGATGACGTCTCTTTGAAGACTAATTACACTACATCACAGAACGCTCCTAGTAATGGAAACACAAATGTAATGTTACGACACATTATAGTGGTATTACTGTATGTGTTGTACCATGACTCAGATATTTATAGTATGTCTCTCCACTCTCTGTCTCTCTGTCTGCCTTGCAGGAAAAGCATCCTGTCCTGCTCATGTTCCATCATCGGCTTGGTTCTAATCATCACCTCCAGGGGGTTCTACACAGACCAACATGCTGCACTTCACTGTGCTCCTCCTCTGCCTCCTGTCCCTGACTCTCACTTCCACTGGTGAGTATCATATGGTAATCACACTCTGGGCTTTTCCCACTACGGGACTGTACCCGAGCCGAGCCAAACCATGCTGTACTGTGCGGGCCTGGTTATGCCTACACCGTGGTAGCTGGAACTTTACTGAAAATAAAACAATATGTCAGAGTTAGCACGATGATGTGGAAAAGGCTACTACAGGTGTAATATCTTAATTTGACTAATTCTTACAGCTGGAAAATAAACCTGTCTGAAAAGATAGAAAAGAGGGATGACATTTACCTGTCTGAAAATATAGAAAAGGGGGCTGAAATGACCAGTCTGAAACCTCCTCCTTCAAAGTTTAGATTTCAATTCAGCTGAAGCAAAGAATGTGGTGTTTGGACTCTGGCTTCCTCTCTACTTCACAACACATTTCCTTTAAACAGAGTTGTGGATGGTGGAGATTACATCTGTTCATTGGAGGTGTGTTAGTCATCCTCCCACTTCACCCAAAGGCAATAGCAACAGGGTGTGTGTGTGTGGGGGGGGGGGGCTAGAAACGTTACAGAATAAAACTGCAGGGTTGATTAACAGTGTGCATATTTCTATATTTTGTTCATCACATCAAAGCTAAGACGACCGTGTTGAGGATGACAGAGACGCCTCTCATCTCATTGTGTCATCGTTCGAATGGCCCTAGTCTGTAGCCTTCAGTACAAGGCTGCTGTCAATGTCCCATCCTTATGACTGCCACATACGCTATGTTGCAACAGGGACAGGCATGTAGGGAGCAGCGTCATCAAAAGAACTCAACACTCACTGAAGCTAATGTTTAGAAATGTCACCTTTAATTAACCCCAGCACACAGATACTCCTGATGCTTCCAACAATGTAATGGATCTTCTAAATGAATATTTTGACACAGCTCTTCTCCTCCTGTCGCTCCTCCCTCTCTAAATGAATATGTTGACAAAGCTCTTCTCCTCCTGTCGCTCCTCCCTCTCTAAATGAATATGTTGACAAAGCTCTTCTCCTCCTGTCGCTCCTCCCTCTCTAAATTAATATGTTGACACAGCTCTTCTTCTCTTGCTCCTCCCTCTCCTCCAGATGCAGTGTTCAGAGGGGAACCTGGCTTCTACTCAGGTAACGCTATGGATCATCTCAATGGAGTGTGTGTGTGTGTGTGTGTGTGTGTGAGAGAGAGAGAGAGAGAGAGAGAGAGAGAGAGAGAGAGAGAGAGAGAGAGAGAGAGAGAGAGAGAGAGAGAGAGAGAGAGAGAGAGAGAGAGAGAGAGAGAGAGAGAGAGAGAGAGAGAGAGAGAGAGAGAGAGAGAGAGAGAGAGAGAGAGAGAGAGAGAGAGAGAGAGAGAGAGAGAGAGAGAGAGAGAGAGAGAGAGAGAGAGAGAGCGAGAGAGATCAATCGATCAGTTTGGACTAATGAGGACATGTTGCAATGTCACCAAAACCAGAATCCTGTAACATACAGCAATATGCAGATTGACTGTTCAAATGGGGTTCAGTGTATACATCGGGAGAGACTTGATATGTTTACAAGTGTATTTCCCCACCAGCTGGTTGGGAACAGCATGCGTGCCATGAACATTAGACTCCAGACCACAAGATGTTTTGTGAATCTGTGAGACATGAGTGAATGGACGAGTATTTAAGTCAGTATGTCATGTGAAAGACAAAACTGGAAGCGGAAGAGTAATTTAACACCACATATGTTTTAGGTGGCAGACTGTTGCTCCTCACCAGCCTGACTGCTTATCATACCACATCAGTTCATGACTGTTATGGCATCAATTCAAGGAGCCTTCTGAAATGCACTGGGTCAGATCAAAAACAGAGCCCTTCCTTTGCCTGACAGCTGCATCCGGGTCCTGTTTACTAAAGGCACACGCAGTGAAACGTTTTGAAACAGAAAAGGAACATCTGTGTTCTTATTGGTCAAGTTCAGGTAGTAGAATATTCTGTCAAATAGCATTTTGTTAGACCAAAAAGACCAGAAGTCCAAGACCAGGAAGTCCAAGACCAGGAAGTCCAAGACCAGGAAGTCCAAGACCAGGAAGTCCAAGATGGGATTGATCTTTGCGGAATGGTATTTTGTAGTTGTAGTTGTAGTTGTAGTTGACATTACCCTCTGTTTTGGGAAGTTTTTAGACAGCATTGGAAGACACACCATAGCCTGTGTGTCCCTCACTCCAGACCTTGTTAAACCATAGCCTGTGTGTCCTTCACTCCAGACCTTGTTAAACCATAGCCTGTGTGTCCCTCACTCCAGACCTTGTTAAACCATAGCCTGTGTGTCCCTCACTCCAGACCTTGTTAAACCATAGCCTGTGTGTCCTTCACTCCAGACCTTGTTAAACCATAGCCTGTGTGTCCTTCACTCCAGACCTTGTTAAACCATAGCCTGTGTGTCCCTCACTCTAGACCTTGTTAAACCATAGCCTGTGTGTCCTTCACTCCAGACCTTGTTAAACCATAGCCTGTGTGTCCCTCACTCCAGACCTTGTTAAACCAGAGCCTGTGTGTCCCTCACTCCAGACCTTGTTAAACCATAGCCTGTGTGTCCCTCACTCCAGACCTTGTTAAACCATAGCCTGTGTGTCCTTCACTCCAGACCTTGTTAAACCATAGCCTGTGTGTCCCTCACTCCAGACCTTGTTAAACCATAGCCTGTGTGTCCCTCATTCCAGACCTTGTTAAACTATAGCCTGTGTCCCCCTCACTCCAGACCTTGTTAAACCATAGCCTGTGTGTCCCTCACTCCAGACCTTGTTAAACCATAGCCTGTGTGTCCCTCATTCCAGACCTTGTTAAACCATAGCCTGTGTGTCCCTCACTCCAGACCTTGTTAAACCATAGCCTGTGTGTCCCTCACTCCAGACCTTGTTAAACCATAGCCTGTGTGTCCCTCACTCCAGACCTTGTTAAAAATAGCCTGTGTGTCCCTCACTCCAGACCTTGTTAAACCATAGCCTGTGTGTCCTTCACTCCAGACCTTGTTAAACCATAGCCTGTGTGTCCCTCACTCCAGACCTTGTTAAACCATAGCCTGTGTGTCCTTCACTCCAGACCTTGTTAAACCATAGCCTGTGTGTCCCTCACTCCAGACCTTGTTAAACCATAGCCTGTGTGTCCCTCACTCCAGACCTTGTTAAACCATAGCCTGTGTGTCCCTCACTCCAGACCTTGTTAAACCATAGCCTGTGTCCTTCACTCCAGACCTTGTTAAACCATAGCCTGTGTGTCCCTCACTCCAGACCTTGTTAAACCATAGCCTGTGTGTCCCTCACTCCAGACCTTGTTAAACCATAGCCTGTGTGTCCCTCCTTCCAGACCTTGTTAAACCATAGCCTGTGTGTCCCTCACTCCAGACCTTGTTAAACCATAGCCTGTGTGTCCCTCACTCCAGACCTTGTTAAACCATAGCCTGTGTGTCCCTCACTCCAGACCTTGTTAAACCATAGCCTGTGTGTCCTTCACTCCAGACCTTGTTAAACCATAGCCTGTGTGTCCCTCACTCCAGACCTTGTTAAACCATAGCCTGTGTGTCCCTCACTCCAGACCTTGTTAAACCATAGCCTGTGTGTCCCTCCTTCCAGACCTTGTTAATAGATAGTTACAAGATTAGAACATAGCTGGGGAAAGTTGTATTTTTAGAGAAATCTTGTGTTTTTTTTAGGAAACTTCGATCATTGCCAGTGTGGCCGAACGGCATCCATACCAGGAAGTCGTCAGTTTTCAGGCAAAACTCATTTCAGTTTGCCTGAAATCTGGTGACTTCCTAATATGGACGCGGTCACATCTGCAGCCAATGAGATGTGAAAGTGTAGCTGGCAAATGTGAAGATAGGGAATGAACAAACAGTTGTAAGAGCTAACTGGGTTGTAAACATGGTATAGACTTCCTACTGCAGCTATCTTCACTGACCTGGAAATATTCTTGTCCCTGCTTCATTTTGATATTCGTTTTTGTCAGAGTCTCTGCTCTGACAAACAATGATAAAACTGATGTAGTACAAAATCAATCAGCCCCTCCAGAATACTGCAATGCTTTTTGTGATACTCTGCACTTACAATACAAATCTCTCTCATATAATGTGGTCCACAAACAATGTAGTGTGTACGGCACAGTACATCACTGGGGCCAAGCTTCCTGCCATACAGGACATCACTGGGGCCAAGCTTCCTGCCATACAGGACATCACTGGGGCCAAGCTTCCTGCCATACAGGACATCACTGGGGCCAAGCTTCCTGCCATACAGGACATCACTGGGGCCAAGCTTCCTGCCATACAGTACATCACTGGGGCCAAGCTTCCTGCCATACAGGACATCACTGGGGCCAAGCTTCCTGCCATACAGGACATCACTGGGGCCAAGCTTCCTGCCATACAGGACATCACCGGGGACAGGCTTCCTGCCATACAAATCAAATTTTATTTGTCACATACACATGGTTAGCAGATGTTAATGCGAGTGTAGCGAAATGCTTGTGCTTCTAGTTCCGACAATGCAGTAATAACAAGTAATCTAACTAACAATTCCAAAACTACTGTCTTGTACACAGTGTAAGGGGATAAAGAATATGTACATAAGGATATATGAATGAGTGATGGTACAGAGCAGCATAGGCAAGATACAGTAGATGGTATCGAGTACAGTATGTACAAATGAGATGAGTATGTAAACAAAGTGGCATAGTTTAAAGTGGCTAGTGATACATGTATTACATAAGGATACAGTCGATGATATAGAGTACAGTATATACGTATGCATATGAGATGAATAATGTAGGGTAAGTAACATTATATAAGGTAGCATTGTTTAAAGTGGCTAGTGATATATTTACATCATTTCCCATCAATTCCCATTATTAAAGTGGCTGGAGTTGAGTCAGTGTCAGTGTGTTGGCAGCAGCCACTCAGTGTTAGTGGTGGCTGTTTAACAGTCTGATGGCCTTGAGATAGAAGCTGTTTTTCAGTCTCTCGGTCCCAGCTTTGATGCACCTGTACTGACCTCGCCTTCTGGATGATAGCGGGGTGAACAGGCAGTGGCTCGGGTGGTTGATGTCCTTGATGATCTTTATGGCCTTCCTGTGACATCGGGTGGTGTAGGTGTCCTGGTGGGCAGGTAGTTTGCCCCCGGTGATGCGTTGTGCAGACCTCACTACCCTCTGGAGAGCCTTACGGTTGAGGGCGGTGCAGTTGCCATACCAGGCGGTGATACAGCCCGCCAGGATGCTCTCGATTGTGCATCTGTAGAAGTTTGTGAGTGCTTTTGGTGACAAGCCGAATTTCTTCAGCCTCCTGAGGTTGAAGAGGCGCTGTTGCGCCTTCTTCACGATGCTGTCTGTGTGAGTGGACCAATTCAGTTTGTCTGTGATGTGTATGCCGAGGAACTTAAAACTTGCTACCCTCTCCACTACTGTTCCATCGATGTGGATAGCGGGGTGTTCCCTCTGCTGTTTCCTGAAGTCCACAATCATCTCCTTAGTTTTGTTGACGTTGAGTGTGAGGTTATTTTCCTGACACCACACTCCGAGGGCCCTCACCTCCTCCCTGTAGGCCGTCTCGTCGTTGTTGGTAATCAAGCCTACCACTGTTGTGTCGTCCGCAAACTTGATGATTGAGTTGGAGGCGTGCGTGGCCACGCAGTCGTGGGTGAACAGGGAGTACAGGAGAGGGCTCAGAACGCACCCTTGTGGGGCCCCAGTGTTGAGGATCAGCGGGGAGGAGATGTTGTTGCCTACCCTCACCACCTGGGGGCGGCCCGTCAGGAAGTCCAGTACCCAGTTGCACAGGGCGGGGTCGAGACCCAGGGTCTCGAGCTTGATGACGAGCTTGGAGGGTACTATGGTGTTGAATGCCGAGCTGTAGTCGATGAACAGCATTCTCACATAGGTATTCCTCTTGTCCAGATGGGTTAGGGCAGTGTGCAGTGTGGTTGAGATTGCATCGTCTGTGGACCTATTTGGGCGGTAAGCAAATTGGAGTGGGTCTAGGGTGTCATCACCTCCACCCATACAGGACATCACTGGGGCCAAGCTTCCTGCCATACAGGACATCACTGGGGCAAAGCTTCCTGTCATACAGGACATCACTGGGGCCAAGCTTCCTGCCATACAGGACATCACTGGGGCCAAGCTTCCTGCCATACAGGACATCCAGGACCTTTATACCAGGAGGTGTCAGAAGAAAGACCAAAAAATTGTCAAAGACTCCAGTCACCCAAGTCATAGACTGTTCTCTCTGCTACCACACGGCAAGCGGTACCAGAGCGCCTAGTCTAGGACTAAGAGGCTTCTAAACAGCTTCTATCCCCAATCCATAAGACTGCTGAACAATTAATAAAATGACCATCCGGACTATTTACATTGACAACCCGCTTTTGTTTTCACACTGCTGCTACTCGTTGTTTATTATCTTTGCATATTCACTTTAACCCCTACCTACATGTACAAAATACATTGACTAACCTGTACCCCTGCACATTGACTTGGTACCGGTACCCCCCGTATATAGCCTCATTATTGTTATTTTATTGTTACTTTCTAGTTTATTTTTTACTTTAGTTAAAATGTTATCAACTCTATTTCTTCAACTGCATTGTTGGGCTTGTAAATAACATTTCACGGTAAGGTTGTATTCGGCGCATGTGACAAATAACATTTGATTTGATTTGGAAGTATGTCAAGACCACTGGGCCCCAATCAGTCCTCTTCAGTCCCAAGTGCTGCATGGCTTTGCATGGTCCCTGAGGGTGGTGGTAACAGACTGGCACTGACTGGGACCTGTGACCCCCTATTCTCCAAAGGGCTTTGGTCAACAGAAGTGCACTACGTAGGGGATATGGGGACTATTTAGGACTGAATGTTCTCTCATTGTTGTTGACTGGAAAGGACAAGGTGTATTGCAACGTCGTCATGTTAACATTTAACCGTAGAGGTTTCTGTAACCATGGTAATCCACGTGCATCTACAACAATACATGTTAACGCTTAACCGTAGAGGTTTCTGTAACCATGGTAATCCACGTGCATCTACAACAATACATGATGATCTGCTTAAAATACACTGCTCAAAAAAATAAAGGGAACACTAAAATAACACATCCTAGATCTGAATGAATTAAATATTCTTATTAAATACTTTTTTCTTTACATAGTTGAATATGCTGACAACAAAATCACACAACAATTATCAATGGAAATCAAATTTATCAACCCATGGAGGTCTGGATTTGGAGTCAAAATTAAAGTGGAAAACCACACTACAGCCTGATCCAACTTTGATGTAATGTCCTTATAACAAGTCAAAATGAGGCTCAGTAGTGTGTGTGGCCTCCACGTGCCTGTATGACCTCCCTACAACGCCTGGGCATGCTCCTGATGAGGTGGCAGATGGTCTCCTGAGGGATCTCCTCCCAGACCTGGACTAAATCATCCGCCAACTGGACAGTCTGTGGTGCAACGTGGGGTTGGTGGATGGAGCGAGACATGATGTCCCAGATGTGCTCAATTGGATTCAGGTCTGGGGAATGGGCGGGCCAGTCCATAGCATCAATGCCTTCCTCTTGCAGGAACTGCTGACACACTCCAGCCACATGAGGTCTAGCATTGTCTTGCATTAGGAGGAACCCAGGGCCAACCGCATCAGCATATGGTCTCACAACTGGTCTGAGGATCTCATCTCGGTACCTAATGGCAGTCAGGCTACCTCTGGCGAGCACATGGAGGGCTGTGCGGCCCCCCAAAGAAATGCCACCCCACACCATGACTGACCCACCGCCAAACCGGTCATGCTGGAGGATGTTGCAGGCAGCAGAACGTTCTCCACAGCGTCTCCAGACTGTCACGTCTGTCACATGTGCTCAGTGTGAACCTGCTTTCATCTGTGAAGAGCACAGGGCGCCAGTGGCGAATTTGCCAATCTTGGTGTTCTCTGGCAAATGCAAAACGTCCTGCACGGTGTTGGGCTGTAAGCACAGCCCCCACCTGTGGACGTCGGGCCCTCATACAACCCTCATGGAGTCTGTTTCTTCACATTTGTGGCCTGCTGGAGGTCATTTTGCAGGGCTCTGGCAGTGCTCCTCCTGCTCCTCCTTGCACAAAGGCGGAGGTAGCGGTCCTGCTGCTGGGTTGTTGCCCTCCTACGGCCTCCTCCACGTCTCCTGATGTACTGGCCTGTCTCCTGGTAGCGCCTCCATGCGCTGGACACTACGCTGACAGACACAGCAAACCTTCTTGCCACAGCTCGCATTGATGTGCCATCCTGGATGAGCTGCACTACCTGAGCCACTTGTGTGGGTTGTAGACTCCGTCTCATGCTACCACTAGAGTGAAAGCACCGCCAGCATTCAAAAGTGACCAAAACATCAGCCAGGAAGCATAAGAACTGAGAAGTGGTCTGTGGTCACCACCTGCAGAACCACTCCTTTATTGGGGGTGTCTTGCTAATTGCCTATAATTTCCACCGGTTGTCTATTCCATTTGCACAACAGCATGTGAAATATATTGTCAATCAGTGTTGCTTCCTAAGTGGACAGTTTGATTTCACAGAAGTGTGATTGACTTGGAGTTACATTGTGTTGTTTAAGTGTTCCCTTAATTTTTTTGAGCAGTGTACATTACCATGATGATGGGGACTTTATTTTAGGGTCAGGGTTCAGAAAGTATTTTACTGTCAGACATTATGTTGCCATTGTGTATGTAGGCCTACACTGTAGCAAAGGAAATGGTAAGAGTGAAGCTACCTGGATGAATTGGCTATGCTATTGTAGATAGAATGAGTGCATTATGTTTGGAAGTCCTGCAGTCCATCAAGTTGTAATGGAGGAAATTAAAGTTGAGCAGAGCTTGCCCATGAAGAGAGAGTGTCTTTCCTGATTAAGATTTTCTGCTAACAAAGAGAGACGTTTGTCCATTGTACAGAAAGAAAAGGGTGATTCACTGGACAGGGGCGGCAGGGTAGCCTAGTGGTCAGCGCGTTGGACTAGTAACCGGAAGGTTGCAACCCCTGAGCTGACAAGGTACTTGTCGTTCTGCCCCTGAACAGGCAGTTAACCCATTGTTCCTAGGCCGTCATTGAAAATAAGAATTTGTTCTTAACTGACTTGCCTAGTTAAATAAATAAAAATATGTAGAACAAGTTGTTTCCACAGCTTCTGGTTGAATAATAAGAGAATACAGAGAAATAACAGCCCGGTCACGTTTGTTGTGCATTTGGAAAATTTCACACACACGAAGATGACTTCCTGTCACGGGCTTATCAATAGACAGGGTGAGAGACCTGCAATTCTTAATTTATTATGCGCTGTCAATGTACTCTAGAAGAAATATAGTAGATGGATTGTGTCCGAAAGTGATTGATTGACCTATTTTATGTGCCCATTTATGTACATCCTGTCCGGATGTTCTCACACTATGGAGTGAGTGCTTATGTAACCTGATAGTGCAGCTGTTTTGGGTAAAGCATGTGTTTGCAATAAAGCTGTCCTGGTGATTGATGTGTAGTGACCTTGTTGAACTGAAAGAAGATGTGAAACAGTTACGAAATTTGGGAATTTATGTAATGAATCCCTGGCTTCAAATAGTATTTGAAATCTTTCTTTAGAAATCTGAGCATTTGATTGGAGTGCCAGATAGGCAGGATTTGCACTTTTGGGATTGTTCCCTTGGTTCCATTGTACCAGGCAAATATAGAAAATGCAGTTTGATCCCTGGTCTGATGGACACTGTATTTCCCACCACATTCCCTCACTAACCAACCAGTGACAGTCAGTCAGTGATGGGTGACTGGGAATAGATGTCATTTTGTTAAAGGAGAGGCTGTTGTGACACTGCATGGAAGGTGCTGTTAATTCTCTCCTCAATATAATCTCTATACCTGTCTCTCTCTCTCTACCTCTCTCTCTCTCTGTTTTCACAAGCTCTCATGTTCTCTCTCTCCTGGATGAGAGGTGTCATTTCGACCATGGGTAATCAGTTTGGGTGGCAGCAGGCATCTACAGTGGGGCAAAAAAGTATTTAGTCAGCCACCAATTGTGCAAGTTCTCCCACTTAAAGATGAGAGAGGCCTGTAATTTTCATCATAGGTACACTTCAAATATGACAGACAAAATGAGAAAAAAAATCCAGAAAATCACAGTGTAAGATTTTTTATCAATTTATTTGCAAATGATGGTGGAAAATAAGTATTTGGTCACCTACAAACAAGCAAGATTTCTGGCTCTCACAGACCTGTAACTACTTCTTTAAGAGGCTCCTCTGTCCTCCACTCGTTACCTGTATTAATGGCACCTGTTTGAACTTGTTGTCAGTATAAAAGACACCTGTCCACAACCTCAAACAGTCACACTCCAAACTCCACTATGGCCAAGACCAAAGAGCTGTCAAAGGACACCAGAAACAAAATTGTAGACCTGCATCAGGCTGGGAAGACTGAATCTGCAATAGGTAAGCAGCTTGGTTTGAAGAAATCAACTGTGGGATCTCACCCCTGCATACGGAGTCGGGAGAGGTGAATTTTGAGAGCCGTGCGTTCTCCAAAACACAACCCAACCAAGCCGCACTGTCCGCTTAACACCAATGTGTCAGAGGAAACACCGTGCACCTGGTGACCGTGCATTGCACCCGGCCCACCACAGGAGTCACTAGTGCGTGATGGGACGAGAACATTCCTTGTGCTGTGTGAGTGTTGTGCTGTGTGAGTGTTGTGCTGTGTGAGTGTTGTGTTAAGTGAGTGTTGTGTTGTGTGAGTGTTGTGTTAAGTGAGTGTTGTGTTGTGTTGTGTGAGTGTTGTGTTAAGTGAGTGTTGGGTTGTGTGAGTGTTGTGTTAAGTGAGTGTTGTGTTGTGTTGTGTGAGTGTTGTGTTAAGTGAGTGTTGTGTTGTGCTTTGTTAAGTGAGTGTTGTGTTAAGTGAGTGTTGGGTTGTGTGAGTGTTGTGCTGTGTGAGTGTTGTGTTAAGTGAGTGTTGTGTTGTGTGAGTGTTGTGTTAAGTGAGTGTTGTGTTGTGTTGTGAGAGTGTTGGGTTAAGTGAGTGTTGTGTTGTGTTTTGTTAAGTGAGTGTTGTGTTAAGTGAGTGTTGGGTTGTGTGAGTGTTGTGCTGTGTGAGTGTTGTGTTAAGTGAGTGTTGTGTTGTGTGAGTGTTGTGTTAAGTGAGTGTTGTGTTGTGTGAGTGTTGGGTTAAGTGAGTGTTGTGTTGTGTTTTGTTAAGTGAGTGTTGTGTTAAGTGAGTGTTGGGTTGTGTGAGTGTTGTGTTGTGTGAGTGTTGTGTTGTGTGAGTGTTGTGTTAAGTGAGTGTTGTGTTGTGTTTTGTTAAGTGAGTGTTGTGTTAAGTGAGTGTTGGGTTAAGTGAGTGTTGTGTTGTGTGGGTGTTGTGTTAAGTGAGTGTTGTGTTGTGTGAGTGTTGTGTTAAGTGAGTGTTGTGTTGTGTGAGTGTTGTGTTAAGTGAGTGTTGTGTTGTGTTGTGTGAGTGTTGTGTTAAGTGAGTGTTGTGTTGTGTTTTGTTAAGTGAGTGTTGTGTTAAGTGAGTGTTGGGTTGTGTGAGTGTTGTGTTGTGTGAGTGTTGTGTTGTGTGAGTGTTGTGTTAAGTGAGTGTTGTGTGAGTGTTGTGTTAAGTGAGTGTTGTGTAGTCTACAGCCACAGCCATTACAATGAGCCTGTCCTTATCATTCCTCTAGCCTACAGCCACAGCTGTTACAATGAGCCTGTCCTTATCATTCCTCTAGTCTACAGCCACAGCTGTTACAATGAGCCTGTCCTTATCATTCCTCTAGTCTACAGCCACAGCTGTTACAATGAGCCTGTCCTTATCATTCCTCTAGCCTACAGCCACGGCTGTTACAATGAGCCTGTCCTTATCATTCCTCTAGTCTACAGCCACAGCTGTTACAATGAGCCTGTCCTTATCATTCCTCTAGTCTACAGCCACGGCTGTTACAATGAGCCTGTCCTTATCATTCCTCTAGTCTACAGCCACGGCTGTTACAATGAGCCTGTCCTTATCATTCCTCTAGTCTACAGCCACGGCTGTTACAATGAGCCTGTCCTTATCATTCCTCTAGTCTACAGCCACAGCTATTACTATGAGCCTGTCCTCCCCATTCCTCCATCCACCAGCCTCCACTGCTGCCAAAAGCCATGATGGAGATGGAGCCATATATACAGATATACTATCTCTGGCTTTGCTGTCCGCTGTCTGCCGCTCATCATTCATTCACTAACACTGTCATTGTCAATCCCCGTCTAAGAGGATAATATCATCAACTTAAAACCCACGGCATAGATACAAGCCTCCATCATAATGTTATTTATCCCCGTTATACACTAGGTAACACTGATATACCGTGTCTGCCATAATATGCTCATATTTATGTATCGCTGGATAGACGACTGCAGATATAGATTGCTCTGGGCTGTTCTGGCCTCAGCCTCATTGGCTTTCTCCTGTCTCAATATTAAGGCCTGGTCTATCCCGTTGTCATGGCTGTGCACTCGGAAAAGTCATATCCTTTCTATTCACAATCCTAGCTAATGGTACGTAGATACAGTGCCTTGCGAAAGTATTCGGCCCCCTTGAACTTTGCGACCTTTTGCCACATTTCAGGCTTCAAACATAAAGATATAAAACTGTATTTTTTTGTGAAGAATCAACAACAAGTGGGACACAATCATGAAGTGGAACGACATTTATTGGATATTTCAAACTTTTTTAACAAATCAAAAACTGAAACATTGGGAGTGCAAAATTATTCAGCCCCTTTACTTTCAGTGCAGCAAACTCTCTCCAGAAGTTCAGTGAGGATCTCTGAACGATCCAATGTTGACCTAAATGACTAATGATGATAAATACAATCCACCTGTGTGTAATCAAGTCTCCGTATAAATGCACCTGCACTGTGATAGTCTCAGAGGTCCGTTAAAAGCGCAGAGAGCATCATGAAGAACAAGGAACACACCAGGCAGGTCCGAGATACTGTTGTGAAGAAGTTTAAAGCCGGATTTGGATACAAAAAGATTTCCCAAGCTTTAAACATCCCAAGGAGCACTGTGCAAGCGATAATATTGAAATGGAAGGAGTATCAGACCACTGCAAATCTACCAAGACCTGGCCGTCCCTCTAAACTTTCAGCTCATACAAGGAGAAGACTGATCAGAGATGCAGCCAAGAGGCCCATGATCACTCTGGATGAACTGCAGAGATCTACAGCTGAAGTGGGAGACTCTGTCCATAGGACAACAATCAGTCGTATATTGCACAAATCTGGCCTTTATGGAAGAGTGGCAAGAAGAGAGCCATTTCTTAAAGATATCCATAAAAAGTGTCGTTTGAAGTTTGCCACAAGCCACCTGGGAGACACACCAAACATGTGGAAGAAGGTGCTCTGGTCAGATGAAACCAAAATTGAACTTTTTGGCAACAATGCAAAACGTTATGTTTGGCGTAAAAGCAACACAGCTGAACACACCATCCCCACTGTCAAACATGGTGGTGGCAGCATCATGGTTTGGGCCTGCTTTTCTTCAGCAGGGACAGGGAAGATGGTTAAAATTGATGGGAAGATGGATGGAGCCAAATACAGGACCATTCTGGAAGAAAACCTGATGGAGTCTGCAAAAGACCTGAGACTGGGACGGAGATTTGTCTTCCAACAAGACAATGATCCAAAACATAAAGCAAAATCTACAATGGAATGGTTCAAAAATAAACATATCCAGGTGTTAGAATGGCCAAGTCAAAGTCCAGACCTAAATCCAATCGAGAATCTGTGGAAAGAACTGAAAACTGCTGTTCACAAATGCTCTCCATCCAACCTCACTGAGCTCGAGCTGTTTTGCAAGGAGGAATGGGAAAAGATTTCAGTCTCTCGATGTGCAAAACTGATAGAGACATACCCCAAGCGACTTACAGCTGTAATCGCAGCAAAAGGTGGCGCTACAAAGTATTAACTTAAGGGGGCTGAATAATTTTGCACGCCCAATTTTTCAGTTTTTGATCTGTTAAAAAAGTTTGAAATATCCAATAAATGTCGTTCCACTTCATGATTGTGTCCCACTTGTTGCTGATTCTTCACAAAAAATACAGTTTTATATCTTTATGTTTGAAGCCTGAAATGTGGCAAAAGGTCGCAAAGTTCAAGGGGGCCGAATACTTTCGCAAGGCACTGTATATCTGTCATCACTAAGTTAGCACTAATCATGTTTATGCAATATAATAATCATCATAAGAATACTATCCGCAACCACCTGAATGACACTTTATTGGTGTGTGATGGTGACTGATCTATCTCTGTCTGTCTGTCTGTCTGTCTGTATGTCTGTCTGTCTGTCTGTCTGTCTGTCTGTCTGTCTGTCTGTCTGTCTGTCTGTCTGTCTGTCTGTCTGTCTGTCTGTCTGTCTGTCTGTCTGTCTGTCTGTCTGTCTGTCTGTCTCTCTGTCTGTCTCTCTCTCTCTCTCTCTCTCTGTCTCTCTCTGTCTGTCTCTCTCTCTAATACAGCTATGTGTAGCAGTGCTGTAAATTATTAATATTCCTGTATTGTTTGTGATACTGCTATGAGACCCAATCCTAACCCTTTCTACCAGGGATGAAATGGGTAGAAACAAGTCTCTAACCATGATTCATCCACAGTGTGATGATCTTAACAGAATGCTGCAGTAGAGGAACCTACAGGATACCGTACATGTTCACTGTCTCACTTGGACAACAACCAACTTGTTTACGTAAACAAACAAACAAAGTGTCACCCAGATAAACAACTGTCTGTGAGTCTGGGGGTTAACTGCATGTTGGCTTGTATCCTGTATCACATTAGACGCTCTGATGCCAGGACTATACGGAGCAACAGAAAGCTTTAGATGAGCCCAGGCTCCTGGATCACGAGGATAGAGCTGGCATTTTAAATTCAAATGAGCCCCAACAGCTTTGTGGTGGTATTGTTCCAGCAGGACAGACAGACAGACAGTGTTGTTGAATACTGTAGGTCCTGTTGTCTGGTAATGAAGTGGATCTTCTCTTCATAGCTGGACCCGAGAGAGAAGAGTCTCTCTGTGTGTGTGTGTGTGTGTGTGTGTGTGTGTGTGTGTGTGTGTGTGTGTGTGTGTGTGTGTGTGTGTGTGTGTGCGTGTGTGCGTGTGTGCGTGTGTGCGTGTGTGCGTGTGTGCGTGTGTGCGTGTGTGCGTGTGTGCGTGTGTGCGTGTGTGCGCGTGTGCGCGTGTGCGCGTGTGCGCGCGTGTGCGCGTGTGCGCGTGTGCGCGTGTGCGCGTGTGCGTGTGTGCGTGTGTGTGTGTGTGCGTGCGTGTGTGCGTGTGCGTGTGCGTGTGCGTGTGTGTGTGTGTGTGTGTGTGTGTGTGCGTGTCCATTGACTGCTCTGATTGCCTACCCCATAAAGCTTCACCCTCCTTTAACGGAGCCAAGTCGTGCCAGAAGATGAGACAAAAAGAGGGATTGAGATACAGAGGGAGTGACTTCACCAGATAGGCTTACAGAATAATGTGGAGATAGGAAAACAGAGGACGATTGACGTGTTTGGAGAGGGAGGTAGAGATATACAGGAGGGAGAGAGATGGAGACAGAGAGAAGCAATCTGTGTGAATTAGCAAGAGAACAAGAGAGACAGAAAGACATAAAGCTAGAGAGAGAGAGAGAGAGAGAGACAGACTTAAACTATTTGCACTTTACATAGCAATAATATAACACTTGAAATGTGTTATAGTCCTTTTTTGTGGCACCTGACCACACGACTGAACAGTAGTTCAGGTGCGACAAAACTAGGGCCTGTAGGACCTGCCTTGTTGATAGAGTTGTTCAGAAAGCAGGGCATTGCTTTATTATAGACAGACTTCTCCCCATCTTAGCTACTAAATCAAATCAAATTTATTGGTCACATACACATAGTTAGCAGATGTTAATGAGAGTGTAGCGAAATGCTTGTGCTTCTTGTTCCGACAGTGCAGTAATAACCAACGAGTAATCTAACCTAACAACTCCAAAACTACTACCTTATACACAGAAGTGTAAAGGGATAAAGAATATGTACATAAAGATATGAATGAGTGATGGTACAGAACGGCATAGGCAAGATGCAGTAGATGGTATCGAGTACAGTATATACATATGAGGTGAGTAATGTAGGGTATGTAAACAACATGGCATAGTTTAAAGTGGCTAGTGATACATGTATTACATAAAGATGCAGTAGATGATATAGAGTACAGCATATGAACAATGAATAATGTAGGGTATGTAAACATTATATTAAGTAGCATTGTTTAAAGTGGCTAGTGATATATACGCTGATTCAGTGAGCGAGTTCATTAGAACATGCATTGAAGAAGTCGTTCCCATTGCAACGATTAAAACATTCCCAAACCAGAAACCGTGGATTGATGGCAGCGTTCGTGTGAAACTGAAAGCGAGAACCACTGCTTTTAACCAGGGCAAGGTGACCGGAAACATGACCGAATACAAACAGTGTAGCTATTCCTTCCACAAGGCAATCAAACAAGCTAAGCGTCAAAATAGAGACAAAGTATTATTGTATCAACATGTTTTGACCATGACAGTTTACAATCCAGGGTTACTCCAAGCAGTTTAGTCATCTCAACTTTCTCAATTTCCACATTATTTATTGCAAGATTTAGTTGAGGTTTAGGGTTTAGTGAGTGTTTTGTTTCAAATATAATGCTTTTAGTTTTAGAAATATTTAGGGCTAACTTATTCCTTGCCAGCCACTCTGAAACTAACTGCAGCTCTTTGTTGAGTGTTGCAGTCATTTCAGTCGCTTTAGTAGCTGACGTGTATAGTGTTGAGTCATCCGCATACATTGGCACTCTGGCTTTACTCAAAGTCAGTGGCATGTCGTTAGTAAAAACAAATAAAAGCAAGGTGCCTAAACAGCTGCCCTGGGGAATTCCTGAATCTAACAGCATTATATTTGAGAGGCTTCCATTAAAGAACACCCTCTGTGTTCTGTTAGACAAGTAACTCTTTATCCACATAATAGTAGGGGGTGTAAAGCCATAACATATAAGTTTTTCCAGCAGCAGACTATGATCGATAATGTCAAAAGCTGCACTGAAGTCTAACAAGAAAGCCCCCACAATAATTTTATCATCAATTTCTCTCAGCCAATCATCAGTCATTTGTGTAAGTGCTGTGCTTGTTGATTGTCCTTCCCTATAAGCATGCTGAAATTCTGTTGTCAGTTTGTTTACTGTGAAATAGCATTGTATCTGGTCAAACACAATTTTTTCCAGAAGTTTACTAAGGGTTGGTAACAGACTGGTTGGTCGGCTATTTAAGCCAGTAAAAGGGGGCTTTACTATTCTTAGGTAGCGGAATGGACACACTTTCTAGTTGGCTTAAATTGAAGATGTGGCAATATCATCTGCTATTATCCTCAGTCATTTTCCATGCAGAATGTCACACCCTGGTGGCTTGTCATTATTGATAGACAACAATAATTTTTTCTCCTCTTCCACCCTCACTTTACAGAATTCAAAAGTACGATTCTTGTCTTCCATAATTTGGGCCGATATACTTGGATGTGTAGTGTCAGCGTTTGTTGCTGGCATGTCAAGTTTGCAGAAAAATGTTTGCTTATCTTGCAAATGAAAAAGTTTGCAACCGAGGACAGACTAATTTTACGTGTTACGCGCTTCAGCACTCGGTTGTCACGCTCTCCTAGACGTTTCCACTTCACAATAACAGCACTTACAGTTAACCGGGGCAGATCTAGCAGGGCAGAAATTTGATGTACTGACTTGTTGGACAGATAGCATCATATGACGGTGCCACGTTGAAAGTCACTGAGCTCTTCTGTAAGGCCAATGTTTGTCACTCGAGATTGCAAGGCTGTGTGCTCGATTTTATACACCTGTCAGCAATGGGTGTGGATGAAATAGTCAAATCCACAAATTTGAAGGGGGGTCCAGATACTTTTGTATAGATAGTGTATGTTTCCCATGCCAATAAACCCCATTTTGAGAGAGAGAGAGAGAGACTGAGAGAGAGAGAGCGAGAGAGAGAGAGAGAGAGAGAGAGAGCATCAATGTTCCTGATTTCTGCAGGCTGTGGGCCTTATGTGGTCTGTTTTAACACTCCTCCTCACCATCTGTCACTTCACAGTCAGGGAACACTTTAATACTGAACCAATAGCATTCATTTCACCAGACAGATTTCAGCTCCGTTCCATACTGTTACTGCTCTTTTATCCTCCCTCTTCTCTCCCAGAACATGGTTTCTCACTTAACGTGCCTCCATTGCCCCATGTATAGCAGAGCATGTGTAATTCTCTCTGTCAAGCAGCAGTAATGTTTAGTGGTTGGGGTTTTTCAACCAGGCCAACAGGCTATGACAGTGTTAGGCACGTCCTTGTGTTGGAGTGTGTGTGAGGTTCCTTTCGTCTCTCAACCTCGCCATTGTCGTTCGGTTTTATGAAGTGTCCGATAAAAATCATATTTTTTTACAGTCCAAGGCTTTATTCCGGTCTCTCTATGTGAAGTGTTTTTTCTACAGTTTTTTACTGTCTCTGTCTCTGTCTGTCTGTCTCTCTCTCTCTCTCTCTCTCTCTCTTTCTTTCTCTCTCCCTCTCTCTCTCTCTCTCTCTCTCTCTCTCTCTCTCTCTCTCTCTCTCTCCGTCCCTCTCTCTGTCTCTCTTTCTCTCTCTCTCCGTCTCTCTCTCTGTCTCTCTGTTTGAATGAACTCTTAGGACATAACAGCTATTTTGCAGGCAGGATATTGAGAGACTATGAATCCTTTGTCCTGGGTTTTAAAGATGGCAGCTAGTGTGTCAATCTGACATCTTTTGGGAATATTTCAGAGACATCGCTCGCATTTTTAGACAGACATAAAAAGAGCAGAATATCACCGTCTGAGAGAGTAGCAATCCTTGGTATTGAGGTGACAGCTGTGGTTCCTGAGAGATCACACAATCCCTCGTTCACACACACACAAACACACACACACACACACACACACACACACACACACACACACACACACACACACACACACACACACACACACACACACACACACACACACACACACACACACACACACACACAGGCAGGATCAGGGAAAGTAATCAGCGTCTCAGGAACATTTTGCCTGATTGGTTATTCATGACCTCGTCTTGCATTGTTTTTCTGTCTCATGGAGCTCTGTGATGCCTGTCTTTTTTAATGACTAATTGAGGCTAATTATCTCTGTGTGTGTGTGTGTGTGTGTGTGTGTGTGTGTGTGTGTGTGTGTGTGTGTGTGTGTGTGTGTGTGTGTGTGTGTGTGTGTGTGTGTGTGTGTGTGTGTGTGTGTGTGCAGGTGAAATGAGGCATTTCCATCAAAGACATCTCTCTGGGTTTAGCTCGCTAACTGCTTGTCTTGTTCTCCGGCTGATAATGATGACAACTGAAAGGGTTTTTGGTGAACACATGTTCAATTCCAGTTTAATATTTAGCTTCTGCAAATAATGTATCCAATGGGAGATGCTGCTGCATATACAGTGCCTTTGGAAAGTATTCAGACCCCTTGACTTTTTCCACATTTTGTTAGGTTACAGCCTTATTGTAATATTCATTCAATTGTTTTGTTTTTCCCTTCACCAATCTACACACGATACCCCATAATGGCAGAGCAAAAAAAGTTTTTTTTTACCAATTTTTGCTAATTTATTACAAATAAAAAATCTGAAAAATCATATTTGCTTAAGTATTCAGACCCTTTACTCAGTACTTTGTTGAAGAACCTTTTGGCAGCGATTACAGCCTTGAGTCTTCTTGGGTATGACGCTCCAAATCAAATCAAATGTATTTATATAGCCCTTCGTACATCAGCTGATATCTCAAAGTGCTGTACAGAAACCCAGCATAAAACCCCAAACAGCAAGCAATGCAGGTGCAGAAGCACTCTGGCTAGGAAAAACTCCCTAGAAAGGCCAAAACCTAGGAAGAAATATAGAGGAACCAGGCTATGTGGGGTGGCCAGTCCTCTTCTGGCTGTGCCGGGTGGAGATTATAACAGAACATGGCTAAGATGTTCAAATGTTCATAAATGACCAGCATGGTCAAATAATAATAATCACAGGCAGAACAGTTGAAACTGGAGCAGCAGCACGGCCAGGTGGACTGGGGACAGCAAGGAGTCATCATGCCAGGTAGTCCTGAGTCATGGTCCTAGGGCTCAGGTCCTCCGAGAGAGAGAGAGAAAGAGAGAATTAGAGAGAGCATACTTAAAATCACACAGGACACTGGATAGGACAGGAGAAGTACTCCAGATATAACAAACTGACCCTAGCCCCCGACACATAAACTACTGCAGCATAAATACTGGAGGCTGAGACAGGAGGGGTTAGGAGACACTGTGGGCCCATCCGATGATACCCTTGGACAGGGCCAAACATATAACCCCACCCACTTTGCCAAAGCACAGCCCCGACACCACTAGAGGGATATCTTCAACCACCAACTTACCATCCTGAGAAAAGGCCGAGTATAGCCCACAAAGACCTCCGCCACGGCACAACCCAAGGGGGGCGCCAACCCAGACAGGAAGATCACATCAGTGACTCAACCCACTCAAGTGACACACCCCTCCTAGGGACGGCATGAAAGAGCACCAGTAAGCCAGTGACTCAGCCCCTGTAATAGGGTTAGAGGCACAGAATCCCAGTGGAAAGAGGGGAACCGGCCAGGCAGAGACAGCAAGGGCGGTTCGTTGCTCCAGAACCTTTCCGTTCACCTTCACACTCCTGGGCCAGACTACACTCAATCATATGACCCACTGAAGAGATGAGTCTTCAGTAAAGACTTAAAGGTTGAGACCGAGTTTGCGTCTCTCACATGGGTAGGCAGACCTTTCCATAAAAATGGAGCTCTATCGGAGAAAGCCCTGCCTCCAGCTGTTTGCTTAGAAATTCTAGGGACAATTAGGAAGCCTGCGTCTTGTGACCGTAGCGTACGTGTAGGTATGTACGGCAGGACCAAATCAAAGAGATAGGAGGTAGGAGCAAGCCCATGTAATGCTTTGTAGTTTAGCAGTAAAACCTTGAAATCAGCCCTTGCCTTAACAGGAAGCCAGTGTAGGGAGGCTAGCACTGGAGTAATATGATCAATTTTTTTGGTTCTGTTCAGGATTCTAGCAGCCGTATTTAGCACTAACTGAAGTTTATTTAGTGCTTTATCCGGGTAGCCGGAAAGTAGAGCATTGCAGAGGTCTAACCTAGAAGTAACAAAAGCATGGATTAATTTTTCTGCATCATTTTTGGACAAAAATGTTCTGATTTTTGCAATGTTACGTAGATGGAAAAAAGCTGTCCTTGAAACAGTCTTGATATGTTCGTCAAAAGAGAGATCAGGGTCCAGAGTAACGCCGAGGTCCTTCACAGTTTTATTTAAGACGACTGTACAACCATTAAGATTAATTGTCAGATTCAAAAGAAGATCTCTTTGTTTCTTGGGACCTAGAACAAGCATCTCTGTTTAAAAGTAGAACGTTTGCAGCCATCCACATCCTTATGTCTGAAACACAGGCTTCTGGCGAGGGCAATTTTGGGGCTTCACCATGTTTTATTGAAATGTACAGCTGTGTGTCATCCGCATAGCAGTGAAAGTTAACATTATGTTTTCGAATGACATCCCCAAGAGGTAAAATATATAGTGAAAACAATAGTGGTCCTAAAACGGAACCTTGAGGAACACCGAAATTTACAGTTGATTTGTCAGAGGACAAACCATTCACAGAGACAAACTGATATCTTTCCGACAGATAAGATCTAAACCAGGTCAGAACTTGTCCGTGTAGACCAATTTGGGTTTCCAATCTCTCCAAAAGAATGTGGTGATCGATGGTATCAAAAGCAGCACTAAGGTCTAGGAGCAAAAGGACAGATGTGGAGCCTCGGTCTGATGCCATTAAAAGGTAATTGGCCACCTTCACAAGTGCAGTCTCAGTGCTATGATCGGGTCTAAAGCCAGACTGAAGCATTTCGCATACATTGTTTGTCTTCAGGAAGGCAGTGAGCTGCTGCGCAACAGCCTTTTCTAAAAATGTTGAGAGGAATGGAAGATACGATATAGGCCAATAGTTTTTTATATTTTCTGGGTAGAGGTTTGGCTTTTTCAAGAGAGGCTTTATTACTGGCACTTTTAGTGAGTTTGGTACACATCCGGTGGATAGAGAGACATTTATTATGTTCAACATGGGAGGGCCAAGCACAGGAAGCAGCTCTTTCAGTAGTTTAGTTAGGGTCCAGTATGCAGCTTGAAGGTTTAGAGGCCATGATTATTTTCATCATTGTGTCAAGAGATATAGTACTAAAACACTTGAGTGTCTCTCTTGATCCTAGGTCCTGGCAGAGTTGTGCAGACTCAGGACAACTGAGCTTTGAAGGAATACGCAGATTTAAAGAGGAGTCCGTAATTTGCTTTCTAATAATCATGATCTTTTCCTCAAAGAGCTTGGCATACCTATATTTGGGGATTTTCTCACATTCTTCTTTGCAGATCCTCTCAAGCTCTGTCAGGTTGGATGGGGAGGGAGGTAGAGATCCGGGCTCTAGCTGGGCCACTCAAGGACATTCAAAGACTTGTCCCCAAGCCATCCCCAAGCCATTCCTGTGTTGTCTTTGCTGTGTGCTTAGGGTTGTTGTCCTGTTGGAAGGTGAACCTTTGCCCCAGTCTGAGGTCATGAGGGCACTGGAGCAGGTTTCCATCAAGGTTCTCTCTGTACTTTTCTCCGCTCATCTTTGCCTCGATCCTGACTAGTCTCCCAGTCCCTGCCGCTGAAAAACATCCCCACAGCATGATGCTACCACAATCATGCTTCACCGTAGGATGGTGCCAGGTTTCCTCCAGATGTGACGCTTGGCATTCAGGCCAAAGAGTTCAATCTTGGTTTCATCAGACCAGATAATCTTGTTTCTCATGGTCTGATAGTCTTTAGGTGCCTTTTGGCAAACTCCAAGCGGGCTGTCATGTGCCTTTTACTGAGGAGTGGTTTCCGTCTGGTCACTACCATAAAGGCCTGATTGGTGGAGCGTTGCAGAGATGGTTGTCCTTCTGGAAGGTTCTCCCATCTCCACAGAGGAACTCTAGAGATCTGTCAGAGTGACCATTGGGTTCTTGGTTGCTCAGTTTGACCGGGCGGACAGCTCCAGGAAGAGACTTGGTGGTTCAAACTTCTTCCATTTAAGAATGAAGGAGGCCACTGTCTTCTTGGGGACCTTCAATGCTGCAGACATTTCTGGTACCCTTCCCCAGATCTGTGCCTCAACACAACACAATCCTGTCTCTGAACTCTATGGACAATTCCTTCGACCTAATGGCTTGATTTTTGCTCTGACATGCACTGTCAACTGTGGGACCTCTGTCTGTCTGTCTGTCTGTCTGTCTGTCTGTCTGTCTGTCTGTCTGTCTGTCTGTCTCTCTGTCTGTCGCTGTCTCTCTCTCTCTCTCTCTCTCTCTCTCTCTCTCCTCAGACGATTCTACAGGTAATGTGCCAGTGTGTGTGTTACGATGATGTCATGTACTGTTTGTCTAAACCGTTAGGTGCTAAGTCATTAACGATGTGTGTCTCTCTCCTCAGACGATGCTACAGGTTACGGGCCGGTGTTTGAGGATCAGCCGGTCGACACCATCTACCCAGAGGAGTCACCTGAGGCCAAAATCACCATGAGCTGTCGAGCACGAGCCAACCCACCTGCCACATACACGTAACAGTCCTCCTATCACCCCTAAACCCCACCTGCTGTGCTGTGTTATACTATGTCCCTCGTCTCTCACCGTCTCTCACCCCCCCCCCAACACTCCCTAAACCCCACCTGCTGTGCTGTGTTGTACTGTATGTCCCTCGTCTCTCACCCCCCCATAACACTCCCTAAACCCCACCTACTGTGCTGTGTTGTACTGTATGTCCCTCGTCTCTCACCCCCGCCCCCCACATAACACTCCCTAAACCCCACCTACTGTACTGTGTTGTACTGTATGTCCCTCGTCTCTCACCCCCCCAACACTCCCTAAACCCCACCTACTGTGCTGTGTTGTCTGTATGTCCCTCGTCTCTCACCCCCCCCATAACACTCCCTAAACCCCACCTACTGTGCTGTGTTGTACTGTATGTCCCTTGTCTCTCACCACCCTCCCATAACATTCCCTAAACCCCACCTACTGTGCTGTGTTGTACTGTATGTCCCTCGTCTCTCACCCCCCCCCCCTTAACACTCCCTAAACCCCACCTACTGTGCTGTGTTGTACAGTATGTCAATCTGTACTCGGCATGCAGCGGTAGGAAAAGTACCCAATTGTCATACTTGAGTAAAAGTGAAAGTGAAAGTCACCCTGTAAAATATTACTTCAGTAAAAGTCCCAAAGTATTTAGTTTAAATTATACATAAGTATCAAACGTAAAAATATGAATCATTTCAAATTCCTAATATTAAGCAAAATGGACGACACCATTTTTTTAAACAGATAGCCAGGGGCACGCTCCAACACTCATAATTTACAAACAAAGCATGTGTGTTTAGAGGCAGTAGGGTTGACCATGGATGTTCTCTTGATAAGTGTGTGAATTGAACCTTTTTCCAGTCCTGATAAGCATTGAAAATGCTTACATTTGGGTGTCAGTGAAAATGAATAAAGTAAAAAGTACATAATTTTCTTTAGGAATGTAGCGAAGTAAAAGTAAAAGTTGTGATCTGTTTTGAACTGTAATGTGGCCGTTTAGGGAACCTCCTTTGGCCCAAGAGCACATGTCCGTGTCCCCTCCTCTCTCCTCAGGTGGAGATTAAACAGCAGGAATATAGACCAGGATGAAGACAACCACTACACTTTGGTGGGAGGCAACCTGGTCATCTCTAACCCCATCAAGAACAAACACGTTGGGAAGTACACCTGTAAGGCCACCAACGACTACGGCACTGTGGTCAGCAGAGAGGCCGCTGTCCAGTTTGGATGTGAGTGGAGTGGATTGGACGGGATTGGATGGGATCCCCGTCCCCATTGTTACGTAACACATTATCATTGGCAGGAAGGATGAAATGACTTTTTTAGAGCTGCCCCTTAGACTAGGCTAAGCTGTCATGCCTATGTGAGTGGAGTTGTGATTGAGAGGCAGCAGTGGCACATCATAACAGCTGTGGAAATGGAATTTGAATGGTCAAACTTTGTAGAGGGTAGCATGACATGGAATCACTTCTGCTGAATCGATAGTAAGTTCACTTTGAAAGATGACAGTTGCAAATTTCAAGCCTGCCAACTAGTTAAACACAGGTCCTGGTTTTGAAGTGGTTTTGAGAGAGAGGTTACAGGGTTTAAGAGTATTTGGAGGATCAGTGTTCTTACATAAATGAGGCGAGGGAGAGTGTGACAGTGGATTATCCAGGCTTGTTAATGAATCTGAACTCTCTCTGTCTTTCTCTCCCTACTCTCCCCGTCACTCTCTCCCTCGCCTTCTCTATTCCCCCCCCCCCGACCTCTCTCTGTCCCTCCTCTCTTTCTCCAAGACCTGGACTTCTTCTCCTCTGAGGAGAGAGAGGCGGTGTATGTGAAGGAGGGCCAGGGGGCAGTGCTGCTCTGCGCTCCTCCCCCACACTACCCAGGTAAGTGCTAGGCTAAGCTAATGGCTAATTATATGATGCTAGGTCATTGTTATGGCTAATGCTAATGCTAGACACAGATGGTGTCAAATGTATCTTACAATGTCTTGAATAGTGTCTACGTCATGTCTCAAAGTGTCTCAACACATCTCAACTGAAGTCTGAAGATGTGTGAGACATGGCTGGGTATAGTGTAGGATGAACTTTAGTGTCCTGAGGGGAAGATTCAAACGATACATTACACATTCAACATAATACACACATCATACACATTGCGCACTTTTCATATAGTCTTTTAGATAATACATATTGCACATTTGATGGACATGGGAATGAGGGAGTGCTTAAAACCTCTTAGGGCTGCAATCCCATTAACGGGATCGATATGACAACAGCCAGTGAAAGTGCAGGGCGCCAAATTCAACAGAAATCTCATAATTAAAATTCCTCAAACATACCTGTATTTTATACCGTTTACAAGGTAATCTTGTTGTTAATCCCACCACAGTGTTCGATTTCAAATATGCTTTACTGTGAAATCACCACAAGCGATTATGTTAGGTCACCACCAACTCACAGAAAAACACTGCCATTTTTCTAGCCAAAGAGTCACAAAAAGCACAAATAGAGATAAAATGAATCACTAACCTTTGATGATCTTAATCAGATGACACTCATAGGACTTCATGTTACATAATACATGTATGTTTTGTTTG